>NW_012150652.1:573246-615564 GCF_000956105.1 Propithecus coquereli | reverse complement strand
AAAATAAACTTTAAATTCATATATTTAATGGGAAGAGCCAGAAGAAACTGCAAAGGTTGTTGTCCTGGCTCAACCATCTGATGATGTACCTTGAGTTACTATGAGGTAAGTTTCGGAAAAGATTATCAACAATCTCATAAGAGTATTGTGGCCAAGCTCAACCCATCATTTCCTTGAAAATGAAATTTTAATCATAATCCAATGGCTTATTATATTAAACATAATTGTGCTTGCAACCATCGCTGTGAAAGAGCTTTTATATTATCCAGACACCAGGTTGAAATCTTGTGAGAGGTTTTATGGGATTAGCTTTGCATTGAAACTATCTGGCTTAGAATTTCAGCTAAACCTCATGTAGGATGTGTGACCTTGGACACATTACTTAACCTCTATCTACCTTAGTTTCCCCAACTACAAAAGACAGTTACTATTACTATTTAATTGGGTTTGTTGTGAGAAGTAATGTGTTGATCAGGTAAAGCACTTAGAATAGTTGCTGGCGTAATAAGCGCTATCTATGTATTAGCTGTTATAATGACATCTTGAATAACTCAATTCATAAACACTTTCAATTCTAGGACAAGAACACTGTTCTTGCCTTTAAGATGTGTTTTGAAAACAAAATGATACACTAATTAAATTTACTTGACCCCAAGCTTGAATATTTAAGATCCTTACGTAGCAATAATTCTTCATTTGCTCATAATGATTTTTTTTTTTTTTTGACAATCAGAGGCAGGCTGGTAATGATTCTAGCAGAAACTAAGATTTCAACACAAGTTCAACAATTTAGGTGGCCATTAGAATACATTAAAATTTTGCGATGGTGGCTGACAAAAGGAAATGAGTAGTAGGCTACAGAGCATGTAGAGGGAAGTGGGTAGTTCCTTTCATATAGATAAAGACTCACATGCCTACAGTAATTTTTTTTAAATCCTGTATTTTCCCCTCCCTTTTCTAACTTAGGGCTTATTCTACAGTGGAGACTACTTACTTCATAATAGTCCTTGGGTGTTTTCCTTCTCCCATCCTTCCTTCTTTCCTTTTATCCTTTCATTCCTTCATCCAACCTTCCTCTTCTCCTCCCTTCCTTCCTCCTGTAAAGCACTGACAATAGCCCACTTTGAACCATGCATTCCATTAAGCACTGGGGATACAACAGTGAATAAAACACAATCTTTGTCCTCAAAATACTCACAAGTCTAGTGGAAGAGACTGGAATATAAGCAGATCATAATAGTCAATGAATTAGTACAAAGATAATCACAGATGGAAGCAAAAATTAGAATAGGGCAACCTGAGAATCTTTGGAAGAAGAGATAAGGAAGACTTTCTGAAAGAGGAATTGATTGAATTGTCTTCAAGAATAAGTATAAATAGCTAGAAGAATGGGAGAAAAGAGACCAGGGAGAACAGCACAGGTTATCCATAAAGAAGCCTGACAAATATGGTATGGAGAGGTCATGAGATCCATGCAGGGCACCGAGAATCAGGTCTATGTTGCCAGAGTATTAAAGAATGGAGAGAGGGTATAGGAAGATCAGTAAGTAGAAAGAATTGGCCAGATCACTCCAGTCTATACTCTGTGGATCTGTCTAAGATTTTAGCCAACATGTAATCTTTAAAATATTCCTCATAATGTGATATAGAGGCAGAATTGATATCTAATATTTTTGAATGTATACATTTTCGAGATATACCCTATGTCATTTCAGAAGTTATTGGTGCCAGGTTCTCCTGGGCACTGGAAATGGGAGTGAACAGGACAGGCCTCCTGGAGCTTGCAATCTAGCAGGGGGGACGAAACACAAACAGTTATAGTTCAACAACCTAAAATGAAAATATTCATTTTTGTTTTAAAATAATAAACCAATCCTAATTTAATCTATGAAGATTAGTGTTTATTATGAACTCAGTTCCTTATTGAGTCTTTAGTAATAAATTTTATTGTTAAGAAGGTAAGTTTATTCATTCATTCAAGCGACACATATTTATCGAACACATACTATGGTCCGGAATATTGAATTCACTGAGTTTCTTGGGCTACATCAGCAGACAAAACAGACAAAGAAAAACTTTCAACTCCCTTCTCCCCTTTCATCCCTCCAAATACTAGCAGCAGGAAAATAATCTTTTATTCCTTTCTTACCACAAAGATTTCATGAGTCTTTTTAAGGACACAATCGAATATCAGGAAAATAATGAACTAGAAAGCAAGGATGGCAGCAGGCTAGCCATATCCATGGCTCTTTCTCTTAACTAAAATCTACAGATGTTTGCATCTTAAAAAATGTTTCATTTAAACTATCTAAATTAAAAAAAATATATATATATATGAATGTCTATATAAACATTGGTAGCTCAATGATATTTTTAAAGAAATATATAAACCCACTGTAGGATTGTTAACAGACACAGAAGTCATGAAGCCACCATAAGAAATGTAATGCAAACCACAAGTTATCTAATATTTCAAAAATAACAACATCCTGTAATGTTGTGCAATAATTTTAAAGTAGATTGAACATAGTCTTGCAATTTTCATAGGGGAGAAAAAGTATGCACATTTTGTGATTTTTCTTTTTTGACACATTAATTGCTCTTCCATACACAAGGAGAACAAAAGCAGCAGCATGCCATATTTATTCAATGCAGGGTGAGCCACAGGGGTTGTGGAACATTCTTTCTCCAACACTAGCCAAATTATCTCAGTGCCCAACTTGTAAGAGGCAGCAATAATACTCGATCATTTCAGAGTGCTGGTCGGGTTATGCATCATTTTAACAGCACGATGGCAGATTGTGATCATCTTCATGTTATAGGAATCTAGAGATAAGTGGCAGGCATGGTGAGTCATTTTCATACATCCTCATTGTGCATGGAAACCTTAAAGAGATAGTCAGAAATTGTTCACTTCTGGCATGGAATGCTCATTAACTCTGAGAATAAGGAGGCTTGTCTACACCTGTAGGGTCATTGGTGAAGTAATCATGGCTTTTGATGTCCACCTTGAGAAAAAAACCAAGGTAGAGAATAATGTACAGTCATTAAAATTGATAATGTGTTATCTAGCTTCTAGACTAGAAGCTTCATCAGGGCAGGAATAATGTCAATTGCATTTATTGATGCATATTCAGTGCCTAGCACAGTTCCAGAAACTTATGGGTGTTTCATAAATATTGGCTTAGTGAATCATTCATGAATGAATGAATGATGCATGTATTATAAGTGTTCAATGTTTGTATCTTAGATTGACAGGGAATATTTTATATGCTCAAACCTAAAACTATGAGCATACAAAATATTCCCTGTCAATCTAAGAAGCTGGATAGTTGGCCACTAAAATACATCTTAAAAACTAAGATTTTTAAACTTGTCATCATAATGTATTTGTATGCACTGAACAGTTACTGCTTAAGTACTTGAATAAAAAAGACATTCAGCATGTTTATGCCAATTCAACTGCCATCAACATCCGAATACCCACAAAAAATCATCATCAGAGATAATCAGTCCTTTTGGTAAAGGCACAAAGCAGTTTGGAAAAACTTAATTGAAAACTGGACACAACTGGATGATGATTGATGATGAATGCAATGGTGATGAATTAATTTATTTCTTAATGAGCAGCCTCAGATCCTTCATTTCCTCTAAGAGATTAGCATATTTAAATACAATATGTTATGTTTCTCTATATGATTTAATCTTTTAAGCACTATGCTTAGTTCAAAGACTATTTTAATAAAAGGCAAAGGGACAAAAATAATTCTGTGTACAACTAAAGCACAAGCTTTAGGAAAAAGGTGTATCTGTAAATATGCTCTATATTTGCAATACAGATGTTATACTTAGCCCCTGCCAATCAGTACGTCAGAAAATTCAAATTCAAATGATCTGTTGCTGAAAATGGGTCCCTCTATTCCTTGTGATGTCACAAATGTACGATCTCGTGTCCTAAAATAATACCCTATATTTTCTATCAAATCATGATTGTTTCATTTTTCTGTTCATCTCCTCCTAGTGTGGGACTTTCTTTTCTTTCGAGAATTTAATGTCTTTTAGGTTTAATTAGTTTCCTTTTTTTCAGTGTTCTTCTGAGGTATTTTAAAAGCAGAGATGAGGGATTTGATTTAAAATCAGCGTGACGCAAGGGTTAGTGAAGGGTATCGGAGAATAAAGGAGTCGCTCCACTGGAATGGGATTTGAGTCCATTTTTAGGCTCAAGGCGGTCAAGCCGGACTCCGTTGATATTTATTTCTCTATCATCTGAGTTGTAAGTATAGATTTGAGTTGGATCGTTCCCCTCATTCAATTATAAGCACTTTATAGGGAGAGGCCAAGTCTTTCATTTCATTTCCACTCCCCATGGTACTTGGTAAACTCCTCTGTCGATAGCAGACTCAGAATGAACACTATTCCCTAACCATTAAGAATGGAACCTGTATTATGCAGAAGCCACAGAAACTAAAGTTATCAACAGATCTTCCAGGTCTGGACAGAAAAGAATATTGAAATAGAACTTTCCCCAGGGATCTCATCAATTCACCTGGGGCATCAAGAGATCACCTGGGGCAATGTGAATTAACTCTTATTTAATGGAATTTTTGACCAATCAGAACTCCTGTTGACTTACCATTCAAGATAGCAAGGTTTTTATTGTAATAGTGGCATTCATAACAAGACAAGTGGGCCCATATTGTCAGCTCCATAAATAATTGGGTCCCAGAAGGACTGGCAGAGAGCTTTGGTGATATATAGCTACCAAGTACACTGACAAATTGTGATCAGGCTGCCTTTGTTCCAAAAGCAGCCCGTCTCGATATAAACTCAGAATGGCAGGGGAATTGTGCAGCATAAAGCAGTCCGATAAATGAAGCTCCCATCTGTCAGAGGGAGTTCCACCCCAGGACAGAGGTCACCGTATAATAATAATAATAATGAAAGCAATAATGTGAATAATGACATCATCATAATAATAGGTGAACTAAGCTGTAAAGAATACAAGCGGTGCCCATTGTCAACTCAGTGGTGCTGAAGGGGAACTTTGACTGTCATCCCAGAAGATGGGCAAATCACATTCAAACTGCTATTGTTCTCAACAGGGGGCAGAATCAGTCACAGGATTTTCAGTCCTGTTGGCATTGTGTGGCACAAGGCAGCTGGGTAACAGAAGCATCTGTCAAAAAATCACTGGTATACTTGAACTACAATGGGGAGGTGTGGGGAGAAAATGCCCCAGTTCATAATAATATTAATCAGACGAGAATGTCCTAAACCCCACGTGCATCCACACTTCTCTGTAAAGTCCACCAACAGAAGAAGAAAAAATAAATAAATAAAGGAAAGACTAGCCATTTATATTGACCAATAACTTGGCCTGATTAGACCTGGAAATATTCCATTCCTTCTACAATTATTTCTTGGAGGTGGGGTGGGTATTAAATTTATAGAACATCTACTATGTAAAGCCTGTTGCTTTTGATATATGATTTCTGAAGTTGGCAGCATTATCCCATTTTATGGGTGAGAAACTGAGAGGGTTAAGAACTTTCCCAAGGACATGTGGCTGCAACTGGCAAAGTTAGAATTCACAGATCCATCTTCCTCCAAAGCTCATACCTTGTGTTTGGCTGAATAATGGCCTCCCAAAGATGTCCATGTCCAAATCCTCAGAGCAGTGATTATGTTACCTTACATGGTAAAAGGGTATTTGCAGATGTGCATAAATTAAGGATTTCGAGGTAAGACTATTATGGATTATCCAGGTGTGCTCAATATCACAAGGTCCTTAAGAGAGAAGCAGGAGGAGATTTGATTAGAGAAGAGAAGGTGATGGGGAGAATCAGAGATTGGACTGATGATTCCATAAACCAAGGATTGTGGGCAGCAGCTGGAAGTTGAAGAGACAAGAAAAAGATCTTTCCCTAAAGCCTCCAGAAGGAAACAGCCATTCCAACACTTTGATTTTTTCAGCCCCATAAGACTTATGTTGTAAGTCTGTAAGAGAACTGTAAGAGAAATACATTTGTGTTTTAATTCCCTAAGCTTGTTGTAGTAGAAATAGGAAACTACTGTGTATACTAATGCAACGTTTTCTTCACCAATGAAAGAGCACACAGGCTGCTCTTGCACTAAGAGACAAAAGTAAACAAAACAAAACAAACAAACAACAACAAAAAAAACAACCTGAGAGAAAAAAACCTTTCTGCCCTTTCCAGGTTTACCTTATTGAAAATTAGAGAAATTTTAAAACAAGAAAACGAAGAGGGGCCAGGACAAAGCACCTGGCTTTCTTTCTGAGACAAAAGTCCACTTAATTGGAAGTTATGCAGCAGCTGGAATGTTTCTGAATGTGTTGCCACCTGTAGAGTGGAGCTTTACTCCTCAGATCCCTGATCGTAAGAAGAGTGTAATCTAATGCAGCTCTAAGAGTAAAGAGACAGCCTCCTACAGTCTTGCACACAAATGCGAACCGCTGCCACCACCGGGGGAGTCATTGCCATTTAAAATATTTTTTTTTCCAAAATTAAAAATATTTAATGAGATATTTACGTCACACTCATTTGGGGAAACTAAGCTTTTATTTTAAGTATGAATAATACAGCTGCTTGGGTTTTAAAAACCCCCTCATTTCAATGTGAATACAGCACAGCTGCCTTGCTGAACGATGAGAGAAGGGCGGCAACGCCACTGGTCCAAAGTTTGAATATGTAATGACGTCTCATCGCCAATGGCTGCTTTAAAAAAATAATAATAATAATAACAACAACAACGCCAGTTTGCTAGCATTTCATTGGTCGGTAAAGGCGTCAGTCAACTGCGTCTTCTATATAAGCCAGGCAAAGCAAAGCAAGTGTGAAATGTGAAGTGTTGAATATATATGTGGATATAATTAGTTCTTTTAAAAGCACAGTGGTCATCCATCCTCACATGGCTTTGTAAGAATCGGCTTAGTTAGCATCAGCTGCACAAGTTACTCTTGCGTGATGTAAAGCGCCCATCATCTGACATTTTGTTCTAAAAACTATTTTCAAAATGTCAGCAAGTCTCCAGACTTCAACTCAGTGGTTAAGGCCTACTCAAAATCTGCTACTAGCAACCACTTCATGTATTTTTTTTTTTTCTTCCTCAGTGAATATTCATACAGGAAAGAATTCACTGTTAAGATACCAAAAGAAGTGGGAAAAAAAACAAAAAAAACTCCACCATATATGAGACACCGATTCCCGGTTCCAGAAAACATCATACACAAAGGTACATCAGACTGAATGAAACTATAGTAGGGAAGATAAAATATACATATTCCGACAAATGGTAGTAAAGCAGGAAGACCTATTAATGATCCTCGCTGCTACTAATTATGCATTCTGGGTCAAGGCCAACACAATTAGAAAACTCCATAAATGGTGCTTCTGTGTAGACGTTATCCCCAAGCAAACCATTTTGTAGCTATCATCTCAGTCACACATATCCACAGTCATATCCAAGCTTCACTGTAGTCACCAGTAAATAAAAGTTCATTCCCATGTCTGTAAGCACGACAGGACTGCATAGAATTGGGTCACCCTAATTCACGATTTGAGATTAGTTGATGCAGATAACATTTGCAAATGACCCATGCAAATGGATAGTACGGCAATCCTTACGGGGACTAGTTTCTAGACTTCTGCCATGCGATTACTAACGCTTACACTCTATATCGCACATTGTAGAAACGGGAAGCAGGTATCGAGGCTACTCTCAGACTCAACTTTTCCACAGATGCTTCAGGGCTCCTGTAAGTTCCTCGCTCCTCCCTTACAGGACTTATACAGCACTCCTCAGATTCGCCAGCTTAAAAAATACTGATGAAAGTTGAGAGCCAGCCACGTGGAAAGTGGCAGGATGTTGAATAAAGTACAGCGACAGCGCTGCGGATGGCGGGTGATGATACTTAATGACTTGGAAAGCACAAATGCGGAAAAAGAAGAGCCATTATCTTAACATAGAAACGAGGATGTACAGAGATAGGTCTAGGCCTCTGGGCAGGAGTGACAGCTTGGTGAGCAAGGTGGCAGAGTCCTTCCCCCAAAAAGGTTCTAACAAGGCTAGAACCCAACCCCAAAACCAAACAATAAATGGTCCCAGCATGGAAAAAAAATCTCATATGAACCCATGTACATACATAAATACACATGCAACATCCTTATGGGGTTTTCAATTTTTTAATACCAACTCTACTCATGGATTTCAGATGTGCCAGTATGTAAGACACTGTAGGCAACGTTAATACTGCATCATTTTTTTCCCCCGGAGTTTGCCACTTCATGAAGATATTTTAACTACTTGTCATTGATAATGATTACACACAAGTGACTACTCCTCATTAAAAACTTGGCACTAATACACAAATAATTACTGACACAATTAAGCTTTGACACTGTGCCCATCAAATTCCTTTTGTCCTTGCTATGTATCAGTCCCATATTATTCTTTTTTAAAAAGAGAAAATTATCTGTTTTAATCAGAGCTAAACTCCCTCAAGTTTGTTCACAGTATAAATATAAAGAAATGCTGAATTACTAAAAATAGCCAGTCCTCTACCCAGTATATTATTAGCATTCATAAAGGGGAAATGAAAAAGCAATGTTCAGACATCGAAGGACAGACATCTAATGCAATAAAAAAGAATAATTCAACATGAGAGTCCCAAAATGAAAGAAGTCTGTCATTGGCAATGACTACAAATGAAATGTGGAGATGGTTATTTAAACAATCTATATGTCTGTACCAGCATATAACCGAATATATCATCCACAACCTGTTTAATTTCATTTCCAACTTCTTAAAGTTGACAAGAGTTATATGTTTGCTAATATAGTCAGTGCATAATTACCCTGGTCAGTATGAATATTTAACAAATGTTGTCAAATAATGATAGCCATTTTTCTTCCTAAAATAAAAAATGGTCAAAAAACTGTTAAAGCCCTATGCAAGCATTCCCATCAAGAAAGATAATACCATCTACTCTCTTCCAAATATAGTGTAGGCCACATCTGCTATAAGAGAGCTTGAAATATTATCATAGAGATGGTTGGATAATTAGCAATTAATTTCCATTGACTAATATACAATGAAAATAGAGCTGCGTATGCATGAAGCAAATCTCAGTGTGTGGTTCTCCTTCCCTCCCAATCACATTTCCACATGGGTAAAATCTGGCTGATACAACTTCTAAAGGCAGTCTGAATCAACCGAATGAGAAAACGTACAAACTACATTATATAGAAACTGAAGGGGCAGAAAGCAGACAGGACAGATATCCCAATGTAAATATGCAAGAGGGTACTGCTGCTAAGTTCTATACCCCAGCTGTGCCCCAGTGCCCTCTATAATCCACCTGGTTTTTTTTTTTTTTTTTTTTTTTTGACAGAGTCTCACTCTGTTGCCTGGGCTAGAGTGCCATGGCATCAGCCTAGCTCACAGCAACCTCAAACTCCTGGGCTCAAGCGATCCTTCTGCCTCAGCCTCCCGAGTAGCTGGGACTACAGGCATGCGCCACCATGCCCGGCTAATTTTTTCTGTATATTTTTAGTTGTCCAGCTAATTTCTTTCTATTTATAGTAGAGATGGGGTCTCGCTCTTGCTCAGGCTGGTCTCGAACTCCTGAGCTCAAACAATCTGCCCGCTTCGGCCTCCCAGAGTGCTAGGATTACAGGCGTGAGCCACCGTGCCGGGCCAATCCACCTGGTTTTAATGGTAAGTGTAAGGTAGAGCTTACATGATAATTTGAAGTGTTTTTCCTACTTGATAATAAGTATTTTAACAAGAATTCCCATTGCCCAAATACATATCTTCTCATCCGGCATCATTCAGGCCCTCAGCAAACTGATTCCTAAAGAATCAGAAAGCAGAACCCAGGACAGTCATTTTGATTTACACATATTGGACTCACCCCTATCCTATGTAAGATTCTATACGAAGGTATTTGTTTTACTACAAGACTCCTAAATATTCTCCAACTAAATTAAATTTAGCATTATATGAGTCTGGGGGAAAAATCTGAGATTTTATTAACATGATATAATTAGTCACATCTAAGAACATAAAGAATCTCAAGCTACATAAGGGAGCCATGGTTGAGGGGCAGGTACTAACTGAAGTGTAAAGAAAGTGACAAACCAGTTAATAGTAATCAGATGGTGTGTCAAAAGCCAACTCAGCATTGGAATTAGAATTGTGTTCAAATAAGAATTTGCCACTTTTTAGCTGAGTAACTTTAGGCACATCACTTGACCTCTAGATAAAGAAGTCTCATCATCTGTGCAAAAGAAAAAGTAAAATCCTTTTCACAATGCCAGTGTTAGAATGAAATGTAAAAGTATATGTTACAATGACTAGCATTTTTCTCTCCAACCAATGACAGTAATATAGAACCAACCGTCATGAAAGCAAGTAACCACATATCTGAAATCATTGCAACCTTTGTTTTGACTTTTCAGTCTTACTTACATTTCTCTAGTCCTGAATATTTTTTTTCTTTTTGTATTTATATCTTCTGGTATATGTTCATTTTGTCAGTTTCACTAAATCTTTTGTGGATTATGCAAGTTATAAATTATATATATACATATAAAAATTATATCGAGCATTATAGTAAAATTTTCTTTAGGACAAATAAGCACACAATCATTAGTTAATGATTGACTTTTCTCAGATAAAAGTCTTTCCATTATAATAACATATATGTCAGAAAGGGTCCTAGAATTTATTTTACCAAGGTCATTACAGGTAAACAAGAAAGGGCTTATGTCCTGAGGTTTATGAATTTGTGTGAAGTTCAGAGTTTTATGTCCTAAACTCTTATTGACATTTGGTTTTATGCCCAAAAATGTGAATCTATGTATCATACAATTTGAGGGAATATAGGATCATTAAACAACAGATTTTCACATACACAGAATGTATTCCATAAACCCTTCTTTCAAAACTAAAATGAGATAGAAGAATTATCCATTTTAATTCTCATCTCCTTCCCCTACATATCAGTGAAGATGTTGACACGTAAGTAGTTCAAGGCAGATTGCATAAAGCAGGAGTGATAAAGGAAGAAGAAATGTGCAGGGTCATTGAAATTTGGCCATCGAAGTACAGTTCTCGGACTAGATCTGTGCACTAACTCCCACTTCTCTGATGTTGCTTTATGGCTATGGCAATAGTGACCAAGAAAGTCACACCTCGGTCTTTTCACTGGCTGGGTCTTGCCAAACCTCCACTGTCCTACCCACTTCAGAGAGTAAAATAAAAAAAGAGTGATAGTAACCAGACCTTACATTAGTATATACTTAGCAACTTAGTGTATTCAAAACATAATCACACAGATCATCTCATCAGTCTTTCCCATCAACCACCTAAGATTAGTGAAACAATTGTCATAATCATACCCATTTTATAGATGAAAAAACTGAGGCTAAGTAAAGTTCAATACCTTGCCTAAGATGAGCATTTCTAAGTGACAGACCAGATTTAGAATCTAAGACATTGGTCTGCTATCATAATACTATTTCCAGGCTCTTGCAACCAACTGTGTTTAAATAGATGTCAGTCATCTCCACAAAGTCGTTGAATTCCCTGTCCATTGCTCTAGTTTGGGGTCATTCATGGGCTTCCCTAAGAAACTTGTTCTGGGTCCATTTTTAAAATATTCATGAAAATTGTTTTCATTCCATTTTAACTGCTATATCTTGCTCTTAAATAGAAAGATATGTCATTTTATCTACAGCTAGATTCCTCTTTGATTCTTTTTTAGGTAAACACTTGTTTGATTCTTTTCTAAAAGGATTCAAACACTTGTTTGATTGTTTTCTTTGAAAGCAAACATTAGAGATTTGAAGAGACAGTAATGAGATAGTCTCTGCTGCTGCTTCCCTATGCCTACCTTTCAAGCAACATTGACTAAATCACTTCATAATCTTACTCTTGAACTAATTATGCCAGAATTGATAATATAAATATTTTAAGCTGTTAATATAGATAGATTTTTATTTTCTTGACTCTTACCCTTAGAAAATGGATTAGATGAATTTTCTGGTCAGTTTGCTACCCCATCGAGAAAGCAATGGCATCAAATTTTGAAATGTGAGAATGGCTGATTGGTCTTTAATGAAAGATTCTAATTTATACCAGTTTCTCTGAAAACACATGACTAGTTTCTGTTAATAGCCTAAATGATCACAGTTCCACCAATTAAAGTTAACAAGCCAGTAGCCAGTATAGCTCACATCAAGAAACAAATATATATTACTCACAACTATAAATCTGGACTCAGAAAGGAAAAGCGATGAAATTAATATGAACTGCAATTCCTCCTCATTTCCCTTACTCTTGGTATGTTCTAAGCCAGATTAAGGTCGTTAGCATAGCCATACAGAAAACTCGCAGCTTGAGCCCACTCTCAAGCTATACCAGGGCTGGAACTTCTGAGACACCTGGGAGATTCCCGAATTTAGAACCTGCCCACATTTTATTTCTTCGCTAGTGTTCCCCAAGCATGACACATGAGAGCTGGAAAAGGGTTCATTCATGTCTTTTAAAAAAATATTTTTATTTTATAAACTCACCTTTTATGTATGTCAGTTAATACTGATGTTCTATTTACTATGCTGATATGAAATTTCCTTTTGAATGTATTTTAATTTAAAAAAAGTAAGTCAGTTTTAGTAAAAATACTAGGTAATGTTGAAGTAGGGGGAAAGAGATCAAGGTTAGTTAAGACAAAGAAGACAGAGGAGATCAGTGTTAGAGACTGAATTGTCCCCACCTGTCAAATTCATATACTGAAGCCCTATCCCCCAATTTGATGATATTTGGATATGGGGCCTTTGGGAAGTAATGAGGATTAGATGAGGTCATGAGATTGGAACCCTCATAGTGGGATTAATGGCCTTATCAAAAAAGGAAAGAGAGAGCGAGATCACCTTTGGTCTCTGCCATGGGAGGCTGAGGGAGAAAGCGGCCACGTGCAAGCCAGGAAGAGGGCGCTCACCGGGAAGCCAATCTGCCATACCTTGATCTTGGACTTCCCGGCTTCCAGAGCTATGAGAAATAAATTGTGGTTGCTTAAGTCACCCAGTCTATGGTATTTTGTTATAGCATCCCAAATAGACTACTAGAAAATTTAGGGAAACATATGAAGCATGCAGCACTCTTGAATAAAAGACACAATATGAAGAAGAGAACTTCTGCCCACTCTGAGATTGGGGTCATCAAGAATTCAGTTGGAATTTGATCAAATGGAAGAAGGACCCCCCGAGGCTACACTTAGCATTCGCCACTCTTGGCCATTGTAGTAGCAGCATCTCTTCCCCATTCTAATGATCTTACAATGAAAAAAGCAATATAGAAATGAGGAAAAATAGAGGTGGGTCAACATATAATCTAATTAGCTCCATCACAAAGGCTGGTCTGAAGAGAAATTTGGATGAATATAAGCAAAAAAGGGTAAGAGGATTTGACAGGGCTGTAGCGTCGAGAGTTTCTGAACATTGTGTTCTCCTATTGTTTCTTCTGCTGGTTTATTCACAACCAGCACCAATAAACCAACCTCGGCCATTGCCACTACTTCTCATCCATACTATTAGCATCAATGTCTGGGAGGGACTTTGAAAAGTGGTGGGACTCACTGTCTTGAGGTCCAAGGCTGGGGACTGGAGTGTTGGTAGGAATTTGGTGATCAGTTCAGCCAGTAGTTCCAGTAAGTTTCAGATCGCAATGAGGAGAAAGTGAAAATAGAGCCACAGGTCAAAATATAATAGCCCAATTGGACTGGTATACAGATATGGAAAATACATGAAGAAGTCCATAAAGGACTGAATTTAGAAAACACGTGGCTATGTCAAGCTTTTTAAATATAAAATGCAAGTAATAAATATATTTAAAGGATGATCACCATGTCTTATTAAATATAGAGCTTAGAAGTTGTCCATATGTGTGTAACATATTAACGAGTGTGGTGGGATATGGAGTTGTATGCTACTTTGTTACTTGTCCTACAAAAAATGGAAAATCCTTATGCATGAGTGTGCTACTGGAAATAAAACCCACGTCTTTACCTTTCTCTTTACACTACTCTCAGTGAACCAGGGTAGATAACCAAAATCACTAGACACCTCTGCAAGAATTGTCAAAATATACACTGTTTCTTTTTCTTTTAAGAACCAAGAATATAGGGATTCACAAAAAAAAAAAAAAAGGAAAGAAAGAATGTTGATAACTGAGATAGAACAAAATTTTCTATTTATTGGCAAACATTTGCTCTCAGTAGACCTATAATTCTATCTCAAATTTAAAGAATTCCATTAATACCTTAGAAATGTTTGGAGGTGCAATTTACTTAAAGGTGAAGTATAGTACTGAAATTATTTGATGAAATAAAATCGTAGAGTTTTACTATTTGAAAAGTCCATGCAAAACTAGGATCAGTGGTGACAGTCATAGAATGAGATTAATAAATAACAACAATCATAAAAACAGAGCTCTAAACCCCAGAAAACCAATTTTGAAACAATTACAGGCAACTATTATGAGGTGCCTCTGAACGGTTTTAGCTAAATTCCCCCAGCACAGCTCTGATGACAATAATGTGCGCTGTGCATGCAATTCACTGCACACACTTGAAAATGTACTCTGCTGTATTTTGTATTAGTGAATAAGGCTACCGGCTTAATATACCACCGTTAACAATAGAATTGTTCACAAGCGTGAGGGTACAACAATGTTTCCTCTGTGACTTCACATTCAGGAGCGAGGTAATTTTTTGTGTGGGTGTTTTAAAGTCATTACTAAGACCTCTGAGGCTATTTGAGTTTACCATTATGCTTAAATTCTAGCTACCAAAAGCCTGGAATCAGGAGGGAAAATATGTAGTAAGATACTAATTTCTTTAGCCAAGCTGGTTATGGCTCTAGCCAACGAGATCTGTGTTTGTCCAATAAAACAGTGGGAAAAATGGGTCAGGGGAAGCCGAATAATGGTAAGTTTCTAACTTCTAAATAAAGGAAATATGCAAAATGAACCAGGCCAGGCCTCAGCGTCTAATTCCGCTTTGCTTGGCATTTTGTAAATTTTCCACTTGCTGAATGAAATCAACATTCGTAATCAACTTCTCATAAAAATAAAACAAGAACTAGAATGTAACAAGTGTATGTTGTAAAAATCTAATGCCAATAATAAATGTCATGAACAATCAACGGGTTAGAGAAGCCATTCACCTCCACTAATTTTTATCTTTTATCCTTTCAATGTTTTACTGGATTTTATACACACATGCCAAAAAAAATCAAAATTCATTGCCTAAAGTGATGTCAACTAAGTTGATAGTGAAAAAGCTGTCCAATATCTGGCTATTAATGAGTCATTGACCACATCAACTGACAGTTTCTTTTTAAGTTTCATATTAAAATGTTTCTGCTGTTAAACCAATTATTTTTTTCCAAATCAATAATCATTTCTTCTTTTAAGAGTCCCAGCTTTGCTGTTGTTGTTTATTTTGAGGCATGTTATTTAAAATAGCAAAGTTGTCACTGTATTTTGTTAAATTAACACTATTATGTTTGATAATGATTCTATGGATAAATATTCTGCAGAACACATTTCTGTGGAGGACCACAGCTTTCTACCTCTGCAATTTGCTGTGAACACTCTTTCAAGGTTTTGGAAGCTCTCAAGTAGATGTCACAATAAAAAAAAAACAAAAAACTTTTGAAGTAAAAAAAAAAAAATCTTTAATTAAAATTTGGTTTTAACTTTTGCTAATTTTGTGGCCTTAGGAAAATTACTTAATTTCTGGGCCATGATTTTTCTCTCTTTTTTTCTTTTTTTGTTTTTTGAAAAAATAAGAGGACATTTTCCACTGAGATATTAGTGTAATTAAATGCCACACATATTATGTTGAGATCAGAGGGAGAAGGATGGGTCTGTTAAGGGAGGCAGGCACATGAAACTAAGGCCCCGAAAACCAAATCTAGCAGAAAAGAGATTTTGGCTTTACCAGCCAGTTCTTTTTTTGTTTGCTTTTAAATTTGAGTACCTTTAAACAAGGCACCTGCCTGCAAGTTTACCACAATCCGCTGAATTTTCTATAATTAATACCTGTCAGCAACACACCTTTTCTATCTGCCCAGTTCCACAGGTATTTGACTTTCTACCTCTGGTGGCAAGGCCTACTTGATAGGGACTCTTCTGTTCTATTCTATTCTATTCTTTTATGGAGTAATCAGATATGATGAACCAGGCTTACATAAACTGCTAGGGGCAGGACTGAGCAATGCTTCTCTGTGAACAAAATCTCATGGCAGACATACCTCACTGAGAGAACGTGCGGACAGAGCTGGGCAGGGCTGGGCACGTGGCTCCCTGGATCATGAAAGCAGGAGATGAACAAGGATGCGTGCATCTGCCTCAGGACTAACCTGGGAACTTCCTCATTCCTTTGTCCCCTTAGCCATTCTACGTCTTTAGCCTTTGTGGTCTCTCTCTCATTCTGCCTCCTGTCTTTCCTCTTTCCTGCCCGTGGTCAACCTATCTCTTTGGCCTTGTGCTGTGTCTGTCTTCGAGGCCACATGACTCTGATAACTGTCTCTCTGATTATCTAGCCCTCTCTTCCTTGTTTTTCAATCTGCTAACATTGCCAAGTTCATGCTGGTGCATTAATAAAGGTTTTACGTGACACGCTCAGTGTCCTGGGAGAGCTTCCAGACTTCTTCCACTGAAGTTACCCTAGGCAGAGAGAAGTGAACATATACCCCTGAGGGACCTGGGGGCTTAGCCCAAAGCAGCCCAAAGCGAGCCTGAAAGAGCTTTAAAGTATTATGTTTTGCTTTAAAAATTCATGTGAATTTTATATTCTGTTCCATAAATATCTCCATATTTGTGTTACTATTAAAATAATATTTTCCCACAATTTATTGAGTAAAATCGATGTTCCTGGAAGATGTGTCATGTTAATCCTGTGATATTTTGTGCATCTTGTAAGACCATTTTCTACCACCCGGGGATTCACACACCTAATGGAAGTGGAGGGGAGAGGACTTCTCCACTCCTGATATTGCCTCCCAAGTGAAGGTGATCTATTAGCATAACACGCCTGGCCATCCCAAGGCCTCTCTCATTTCTTCCCAGAGGAAGGAGGTGGGACTTAATCTGCTTGGCAAATTTAAAAGGAAAAACTACTCAGGCGAACCCCTACTCTTCTCTCTCTCTCTCTCTCTCTCTCTCTCTCTCTCTCTCTCTGTCAGAAGCTTCTCACAAGATGTGCAAATGCTACTGTTTCCTGTTTCTCTAGATGATAACATTTAAAAAGGGCCTTTCCAAAATGTTGTACGGTGATAGAGGTCAGAATAGGGGTAATCTTTCAGAGGGAGCCTTCTGGGATTCTGGAAAGCTGCTAAATCTAAGTAGTTGTTACATAGGTGAATACATACATAAAATTTTATGTAGGTGTAAATGATTTTTGATGTAACTTTTTGTGATTTATATATCACTAAAAAAGCAAAACAGCATCAATAATGACAACAATTAAAAAAAATAAAATAAAACAGAGAGGGGGTTTGATACTTCCTCTTTGTAAGGCATTTCCATGGGGATCCAATTCTGCCTGTGCCTAGGAGAATACATTTTTCCATTTCTATTTTCTAGTATCAGTTTTATTAGTAAAAATGGGGTGATATTTTGCTCTCATATTTCTCACCTTCTTTTTCTTTCTCTACTGGTTGAGGAGTCTGAAATGCTATTGATCAGTGCTAGCTCTGGAGTGTCTATTAACTAGACTGGGGGTCCCCTAAGGAAGCAGCTGTCTGGCCTATGACCCTTTCCTATAGGATAGGGTGCAAGGGATGGTGGTCTAGGAGTCTCAATGGAATCTGAGACATATCCTCAAGTCAAAGCCATAGGCTCCATCAAAGGGATTAAGACATAGGCTCTCAATCAGGAGTGTCAACCTGGGCAGATAACGAATCCATCACCTAGTCCTACAGCCAGGAAATAACTTTGCCCTAGTCCTGCCACATATTAGGTACTTCATTGAATGCTATTGCCTTCACCTTTTATACCCTGATTTGAGTTTCTGCATTCCTAAGGAAAATAAGTAATTAATGCATTATAAAGAAACTTTTTTCTCAAGAGGAAATAAAAATGTGTGTAACATGGTAAGAGCATTTCCAGGTCTCCAACCCATCAGGGAATGTTTTAACCTAACCACAATGAGACATTGCTAAGCCAGGAAGCATTTCATTGTATGCCATTTTCACAGGAGATATTCAACAGAAATTTGGTGACAGGCTACAAAACTACATGTAGACGTGGTCAGAGTTCAAGTTATGCTAATTACAGGCTGTCAGTTAGTAAGTAGAAAGTTGAGAATGCAGCAGCTAACCAACACACATGTTAACCTATTCTGCAAGAAGAAAAGCACTTTTTTCAACAGCATTTAACATTTGCTACAAAGCCCTGGAAAGAAGGCAGAGGAAAAGAAACAATTAAAAGATCATTTCAAATGACAAATCTACGTGTCTGAGTAAATAAAAGGATAGGACTAACATTTGGAATGTGTAGGATCCCAAGGAGGGTGGCAATGACAACTTATCAGTGACATTGGAGAGAATTTGCTGACTCATGGTCTCTACTAGGACAGTGGTGGAGGGGCCCACATGTGGCCGTAGACAAACAGGGCCTGGGTGTGGACCCACCTGGCTCACTCTGGCTGAGTTAGCAGATGAAGGCAGAGCTTTTCAGATTGCCAATGAAGCCGGAACGCCAGT
Organism: Propithecus coquereli; assembly: GCF_000956105.1. NCBI lineage: Eukaryota > Metazoa > Chordata > Mammalia > Primates > Indriidae > Propithecus > Propithecus coquereli. The sequence goes on along the minus strand of NW_012150652.1, from coordinate 596,770 downwards.
GACTTTAGGCTTGAGAGTGTGGACTTGGAGGCCATATTACCTTGGTTCCATGCAGGACCTTTAGTGAATGATGTAACCTCTTCGTGTCAGCAACCTCGCCCATAATGTAAGAATCATAATAGTACTCACCTCACCTTGTGCTGTTTCTCGGGGGATTACAGGGCTTAATAAATGTAAAAGCACTTAGAACTAGGTCCGACACAGTCAACACTATCAGCTACTATTACCTTTGTCCATCCAAACTGAGATGTTTAGAAAATCTCTTCATTAGCAACACCATTTGCAGATTATCAAAGTACACACACTGACCTATATTTCTATGTCTATAGAAAACCATCAAAGTTTTTGTGTCAATCTTTACATAGTGTTACTGTTTATACATTGAGTTCAAATACTAAATGATTAGTTGTGCCTAAGTCATCTAATTGAGTTTATGCTGTTATATTCTTAAAAGATAAATGCAATATGCAAAGATACACATGGAAACTGACATTCGAGAAAATTCGAAGTCCCAGAGATTTCCTTTTACTTCCATATTTCAACTAATTCTTAACCTCCACCTCCCCAACTACTACCTAGTTACGGAGTATAATTATTCCCCCAACACCTCACTCCCTTTTATGAAGTCCAACCACATTAAAAGCTGCAGAGGATTATTTCCTTGGTGATGAATATTGGACAATGTGTAATCAAAGGCTTCTTTGAATGTGGTCAGTTTTTCTTACCCAGCTATTCTGTAAATCCTTTGTGGGTAGAGAAAAAAAATCATTTACTTTTTGTGTCCATGACACAGCCAGAGCTCTTTAAGCACTGACAGTTTAACAGTTATCTTAGATAGCTCTATTTTCTTGCATACTTTCTGTATTCCAAGCACTGTGCTAAGTATTTTTACATGCGTCATCTCTTTTCATACCTACGGTAATTTATTATTCCCATTTGACAGATAAAGGAAACCAAGGCTTAGAAAACTTAAGTACAAGATCAGTGGAGAGGCTAGGATTCAGACACAGGTTCCTTTCAGCTCAGAGCCTGAGAGTCAATATTCTAAATTGGTTAATCTAATGCCTTGCTTTATCAGGTATTCTTTTTCCAATTGGCTTCTCCATTTTGCTCTCAAATTATTGCTCAGTTTAGGGTTTCATCATATCTTGCTCAGGCTATGGTGGTAGCTTGCTAATTGCACTCATTGTCTCTCATATGGCCCATACAGTAGGTGGGAACTGGGATCTAGGAGGTATTTTGGAAAGAAAGGGAGGGGAGAGCCGAGGACACCAGCAATAAATTCAGTCAACTTCCCGGACTAGGCTGCCTGGCCTCCAGCGTGCTCAGTCACTGTTCCATCATTCCACACATTTCCCAAGAGTCTCCTAAGTTCCAGCCACTTTAGTAGGTTCTGGGGGCACTAAGATCAATTACAGCACAGTTACAGTCCTAAAAACTCACTGTCAAATGGCAGAGAAAAATATGAGCAATGAGTGCCTAGGGGAAGGAGTTAGCAAGTTAGGGAAGGCTTTCCTGACTTAAAAAATTCCAACACAAGGTCTTGAAGAACAGACCAGGACTCACTGTCGGAGCCACTAAATAACTCCATTTCTGAAGGATGAAACCACTCTTGCGAAGGAAAGGGAATGAACAAAGGACATGGGGGGTATGTTTGGGTTGTTCATTCTTTCAAGTAGAGTTTATTTAGTAGCTACCTTGTACCAGGCAGCATATATGACGCTAACATTATAAAGATGAACATGATATGATCTCTGCTCTGGAAGAGAGTACAGTGCAGGTGGCTGGACAGGCGTGCAGGAAGCAAACTGAACAATTGCAATGCCAGCTGATTAGTGCTATAGAAGTGAATAGAACTGACTAACTTTGTAACAGCACAAAGCACAGAGTAGCCAATTCTGGCCGAAGGAATTAGCAAAGGCTTAGGTGAGGTATCTGTGAGCAGGGTCTTGGTATCAACTTTCCAAGTGATAGAAAGAATGGTGGCATTGTTTTTCAGAAAGGCTACATGAGACCAGTGGTTCCAAAGTGTGATCTATGGACCAGCAGCATCAGTATTACCTGTGAACTTGTTAAAAATGTCAACTTCTGAGCCTCATCCTCACTCCTGCCGAATCAGAAACTATGGGGGTGGGATCCAGCTATCTATGTTTTAACCAGAGCTCCTGGACATTTTTGATGCACAATCTAGTTTAAAACTCCCCTGGGTCATAACATAAAGGAAGTGGAAGAAATAACCTTCCAGAGTCAGTTCATGGTGGACTTGCAGGACATCTGAGAAATGACTTTTTTTAACCTATTAATACCTTTTAGTTTTTATTAAGGATACCCCTATACAAAGCATTTTTGCCTAGGTCATTCGATTCCTTGTAAGAGCACTATGTGTTTGCTCATTTAGCATGTAAGGATGTGCAGGCACAGGAAGGCTCTGCAATTTGCCGCAGGTTACAGAAGTGATATTTGTACTCAGCATCATATACTGCAACCTTCAGGATTACCACTTTGCTAAAATACCTTCTAGGGAGAAAGACTCTTTGCAGTGGGGCCACAGGGTGAGGGGGTTGAGACATTGGAGGCTTTGAAGTAGACCCATGGTCCTCTTAGTGTTTTAGGGAGCTCCTCCAGGCCATGGCTGGAAGGATCCCCTGGACATCATTTGTATTTTGATGACAAGGTCAACTGCCAAAGAGGTGCCTCATGGAGGAGTTTGGGGTATTTCATTGCTTTGTTGAACAAAAAAGCAGTAAAATGAAAATTTTAATGTGTTCACACCACCCAGCATTTCCCAGTATTAATGCGAGTGAACATCAGCTCTGAGACCAGAGGCTCATTAAAGTAATTATTCATTAGTGGCTTTTTTTTTCTTTTCCTTTTTTTTTTTTTTTTCTAAGCTTGTATTCTAAAGGCAGGCCTTTCTTTTTCAAGATCATTACTTTTCAACCCATTTAATGTTTCCTTGTAGGGTCACGATGTTAATTTTAAGGTTATGTTTTAATGGCTTTCTAAATGACACTTTCATTGTAGTAAAATGAATGCATCTAGCCTCTCTTGCAGGTGGAGATGTACTATTGACTCATAGTTAGAAGGGTATGAAAATTTCCAAACTATTAATTTGAAAGTGTATTAATAACCTGCATATGTAAAGAAAGTGAATAAAAGCAGTGCTGTTTTCACCAAAGCTATTAGTGCTGGGAAAGCTGCACCTAAATTGCTTTTTGGATCCCCTATAGACAGTCGCTTTTGCTCATTTTGAAACCCCTTAATTCTCACTGAGAGCTTAGTTTTTAAAAGGGACAGTTTTTATAGAAGTTACAGATTGGGGAAATATTTCTGCTTCTGCTAAACTAGCCAAATTCTTATTTTTGGCCCAAATCACAATTATTCATCTTTCCTGGCCAAAGATGCCTTTCTGTTGGCCTCATGGGACCCTGCTTGGGCAGCCTTAGGTCCTAGTGTAGTTTTCAAGTAAGTGTCAAGACAGGTGAAAAAAAAAATGTACCTGTGAATTCGCTTCTATATCTAAAAATTTGTGGTTCCACTACAAAGGCACTGATTTTAGAGACTGTCAAAATAACTGTGCATAAAAATATCTGAAAATATTAATAACACAATCTGAAGCCAAACCACTGACAGAAGTTGATCTTAGGAACCTACTTATTAAACCCAATATCCCAGGAAACTGGAACTGCCTAAAATCTTCCTTAACTGTACACTGATGATTTAAAATGATAATCTTTGAAGTTTTCCTTGATATAATTTTTAAGATAAAATAAAACAGATATAGTTTAGCTTAGGATATTTTTAAAAATCATAATTTGAAAACATTCCAAGAAATTCTATAAGATGACATCATTACACTTGTGTTTATTTTTATTATTAATGACTATGCCATCAGCATTCTTGCTATTAGAAATAAATGTGTTTCCTTTTGTTTGTTTTTCCTCATTTATAATTCTTCCATCTGAAATAGACAAGGAGGTTTAGGAATCAGGGAAATACACATCAGGTGATTTTTCTAGTTTTATTTAGATTATTTATCATCAAGGTGAAATTAACATCAAGGGCATTTAAAGGGACAAAAGAAGTCACAAAAGGTCAAACTAAAGGAAATTTGTGAAAATATAGAGGACACCCTATATGCCAAGAAATGGGGAAGAATTTTGAAGCTAGGGAGGGAAGATGTGGGATTAGTTTAGTGCCAGCTGGTAGAGACACCTCCTTCCTCCCCAATGGCTGCCTCCCTGAAATATGCCCAATCATCTATTCATATCTCCCCTCCCCAAGCCCACGCTCACATCCTCATATCTATGTCCTGGTTTGCCTTATTTTAGGAATGGCTCAAGTTCTTGTATCTATAGAAGTTTGAATTCCCAGCTCCTCTGAATATCTGAATGACATTTCGAAGGTTGCTTCAATCCCAGTGAAATATAGCACCTGTTATCTTTCCTTAAAGTCATGAAAAGGCTGTGGACATCTAATAAAAAATACAGATTAGAATGAAGTAAAATTTTTTGATGCAGAGCTTTCCTTTTTGTGCACAGATGTTTAATAAGAAACATATTCTATCCCAAGAACTCTTCCTGTAGTGGTTGAGAGAAAGTATTCTAGAGCCAGACTGATTGAATCCTGTTCTGTCACTAGCTGTGTGACCTGGGGAAAGTAACTTGATCATGCTGAACCACTTTGTTTACCATAAGTGGTGTTAACAATCGCTACTCGAAGAAATCTTCTAAGAATTGATTTAGAAATTATGTATAAAGGACCTAGGGAAGTGTCTAGTACAGAGTTTCACCTAATCCATGTTAATTGTATCCAAAAAGTACAAGGCAAGCTGCATATTGAGTATTTATAGTCAATTGATGAATATTTCTCCATATGTGTGTATACACATGTATACATACACAGTATTGAATCAGCTTAAGAGAAATCAGAGGATATGGCCGCTAACTCCCAGAAATGTACAAGGGCAAAGAACTGTACAAAACCATTTTGTTAAATAGGCTCCATAATGGTCCATCAGAATCAAGCAGATTCAGCGTCTCCTCCTGACCTACATAGTATCAAAGGTACAAATTCTGCTCAAACTCGTTCCTCAGCGAGTCTTGCCTGAGCCTTAGGCTCCCTCAGTTCTTCCTAATACAGGCCATGACTGCCCCCACACTGGTGTTTATAGAACGCATGCGGTTCCTGAATGTGTAACTTATCTGAATAATCGCTGGCTTCCTCAATAGGCTGTAAGACCCGTGAGAACAGAGGCTCCGAAATTTTTCTCTTTTCAATCGCTTTTGGTCTTTGGGCATCTCCTTGCCACAGACTCCTCCCCGGGTACCGTCTCTATCGGCATCCTGGACAGTGGCAGTGGTTCTCACACCTTAACGCACGTCGGAATCATGCAGAGGGTTTGTTTAAACACAATTTGCTGGATTTCAACACCTGAGTTTCTGATTTGACCTCAAAGAACTTGCATTTCTAACAATTTCCTAGGTGATGCTATCATTGTTGTTCCAGAACCATACTTTACACTGTCCTAGAAGCTGTACAGATATCTAGTTCCACTGTGGGGAAGTACCATATAGTTTCAAAGCACCACCAGCCAGTTTTAACCAAACTCTGATGCCTGTAATGAAATCTCAACATTTGAAGCACTACCTCATCACTGTAAGGCGCTGCTGCTTCTTACATTTACCTATCTTAAATTTTACAAATAATTTAAATAATAATAACACTAGAAATTATATTTGTAGCCAATGAAGAAACCAACCCTTTATTGAACATAATTAATTGCCAAGGCCCCTGACTTTGGTGGCCCTCTCATATGCATGGTGTACACATACCCCCACCTTACTAGATTACAAGGTCCCCGGGATAGCAGGGGGAACCTTTAAAGCTCTCATAGCATCTAGCACAGTGCTTTCTTTATAACAGATGGTCAGGAAAGTTTTACCAAAGGAAAACTTTCTTTTGGTAAGTTTGGTATCCTGGTCTGAATGGTATACTGGAAATTAAAAATAAAGAAATGACGCCCATTTTTATAAGATTCCTACAACCCACACAAGAATATTACATGGGAGGCAACAATTCCATAGAAATGTGTATTGAATGTCTATAATGGGCAAGGTTTAATATAAAGTCATATTTTATATCAATTTTGACCTGAAATCTAGGAGAGAAAGTAAGGCAAGTACTTATAAATAATTATATCCCAAGATGGACATAAAATAAAACAATACAGGCAAATTTCTATGGAAGTCAGAACTTAACATTAGGGAGATGGACCCAGAATAGCACATTGCAGAATCTCTCTCTGTCTTTATGAAAACTTTTTTGGTTTTGTTTTTATTTCTTAGAATCCTAGAATTATGAAGATGAGAGGTACCCTTAAAAATAACTTTTACCTAACCCTTTGTTTTATGGATAAGGAATCTGAAGTCCTGTAAAAAGTAAAGAGCCCAAGATCACTCAGTGAACCTTCTTAGAAAACTCACAGCATTTGACTGCAATAAAAGTAGTAGCATACGAAGCTATTCCCCATGTAGATACCACTGGTCAGTGTTACTTACGGAGGCCCAGAAATACCTATTTATATTGGGTGATTAAAAATTTAAAATATACTTTTACTAATTCAAGGCTCAAACAAGATTTTGAGTTATATGATCTTTAAAGATCTACCTTTTTCATGAAATTATAAAAATCATTATCAACATTAAAAGCTCTGCAAGGTCGTATAACATGTTCTCGATATAAGTCTAATTTTTCTTTTTTCTTTTTCTGTACTTTTGGCAGAATCATTTCCTTTCTGCATATACCTGCATATACTTTTATATAGAAAGCAAAATTTAATATGCATTTATCTGCTTTTGAGGAAGAAGAAGTTGCACTGGAAGATTATGAAATGCAATATTTTTGGAGCTTAGTGAAATAGATATATTTTTAAAGTGGAATATGAGGCATCCCTTTACACTGGATCTTCCTAAGCATATCCAACCCCATTCTATACAACAGAGGATACACTGCAAAAGGATGCGAGGGTCTATGTCCATTTATTTTTGATTCCTCCCTTACTGAGTCATATCACTGGCTTATCACAACTTGAAATTGGCCTTTAAGATCATGGTCAACAAGAGAGAGGAAAAATCAACCAGAATCTGACCTGTTCGTAGAAAATATACGGTAGTGGACAAAAGACTCAAACCAAAAAGACAAATATTTTCTATGAAGCAGCAGAAGAAATGATTCTGCAATCGATAATTGTATATTTCCTGCCATTCATTTCTTCTCCAGGTATTACTTTGCACATCAATATAAATTTGTGAATTTGCCTTGTCAAGAAACATTCCAGACATAGCTCACACCTTTATAGATACATGTCAGAAATGCCCTTTGAGGTCCATGAAGTCCTATGTGACGTGGACCCACCTTTCAGGATGACAGCTGACTCTGGAGGTAGGCAAATTTTAATGATTTGGGGGGCACAGAAAGTCCTTGACTCCCCTCAGATGTATTACTTTCAATTAGCTACAATGCTGACCTCCAAATCTACTTGGCTTCCTAATTCTGCCATTAGTCATTCCTTTGAGTTGGGTATTAACCATCAGAGGTCACCATTAAAATGTACACATGCTTTGCGGAAGGGGAGTGTGGCCTGTTAACATCCATTTACACATTTACCTGGATTTATTAGGCTCATAAGCTGTCACTTGAGAGCACAGCCTACAAGAAACAGAATGCACTGAACGGGTAAGTCAGCCTGGGGAGGGTGGGAGTCAGGGAGAGAGGGAGGGAAGGAAAAGGACAACGGAGTTAATGGGATATATGCAAATATCAAAGGGGGCAGCCTGCAACTTGGCCACTAGAAACCCTAGCAGGAAATATTTAGGAACAAATTGGCAAATAAAATAAATTTGAACAAGCTCAGCGTACTGCTCAAACATATGACTCCTGGAAGGTTTGCTTTATTTTATTTGTTACTTGTAATTAGTGAGGTAAACACACAACTTGGGACCTGAGGACACCAAAATCAAAGATTCTAAGGCTGCTTCATCACAGTTTGTATTTCACCCATGGATTTATTTGTAAATTAAGGTGTGTGCAATGTATCCATTAGATTGGATGCAAGACTACGGGCAGAAATCTGAAATCAAGTAATTTAATCTCCGTGCCTCATTTTATCCATCTGGAAAAAAAAAAATAGCTATAGCTATTTCCTACCAATTCTCACAGGGTTGGTACAAGATTTAAATGAGCTTCACAATCTTTTTTCAAGATTCTCTAGAAGCTGCTTGCAATATATCAAAGTATTTAAACTGTGTTCCCCATTGTATAAATTCAAAGTACTTGTCAGCACCCCATGAATGTTTTACTAAGGTCACTGGAAGGAAACACACTTATTCCAGGTTTCTATTTTCCACTCTAATCTATATAGAGCAAAGTTTTTGATCCTATCAGCTGTTTGATCTTGGCAGTTATAATCAAGGAGTTTCCTATAAAAAGAAAGAAAGGGCTATGTACTCGTAGAGACTTTCAAAAGCACTGCACTAAGAACCTGGGGACTGAGGTTCTAGCCCCTCACTTTTCGACTGCCTGGGGCCACCGAGCAAGACCCTAAGACTCCCTTCCCTGTGAGATGGGGAAACATCATTTGGCCGGTGCCCGACTCTCCCATCTTCCCAGGCACTGCGGTGCCTCTCATTCACGGTGCCCTTGCCCTGCAGGCCTTCTTTCTGTTCCTCAAACACTCCAGCTACTTTTAGCTCTAGGGTCTTTACACCTGCTATTCCCGCAGTCTGGTGCATTTCTCTGTCAGATCTTGGCCTCGCTGGCTCTTTCTTCTCATTCGAGTTCAGCTAAAACGTCCTCTTTTCTGAGGTGACTCTCCTGACCGGCCACCCCACTGCCAGGTTTTATTTGTTTCAGATCGCCACGCCCTGCTTTTATTGCTTTCAGAATCTTCAACTGCTTTCTGTTATTATCTAACTTATTCAGTCATTAGGGCCCACCTCCCACTGGAATATGGTCTCAGGAAAGCAGGGGACTTGTCTACACTGTTAAAAGCTAAACATTTAGCACTAAAAACAAAAACATACCAAAATGTGAGATCTGGACACATACGTCCTCTAGGCGAATATTTCTTGAAGAAATGAATGAAGTATCTTGGCATTGAGAGCCAAGTGGTATGGTTTTCTTTGCAGCCATGCTCCTAACTGAATCTGTGACTTCAGTCAAGTCTATTAACGTTATGGGTTTGGATTCTTTATCCTAGAATTGGATCTGTGAGGCATAAATGCTTCTGCTCTGCCCTGCTGCACACACAACGGGCATCTTTGGTTGATCTCGTCACTCCATCCCACAGAGCCAGACAGGCCTCATGTGCTTTGTCGACACAGCTCTCCGAGCAGCCACTATCAAGAGTTCGTGGATGGCACTGGAGGTAAACACTCTTCTGCCTCCATTTTATTAGATGATCTCTAACGATGCTTTTAGGGTCTGCTCAAATATCTATGACTTAAGACAAGGGCCGAAGGAAATCATACATTAAAGTCCCTTCTATTTCTGGATCTATGTCAAAAGTAATATGTTTAAAACACTGTCAAGTCAAATCCAAAGTGCCCGAATATTAGGTCCATGCACCAGACCTAGAGAGAGGGCATCAAGAGGTACCACTGAGAAAGCTAAGTTTACAAGGTCATAAGAGGGCATGGATGTGTCCGAAAGGCGGATTCCTGATAACTATGTACTGATTTTCCTCCTCTTCTGAATTTCTATAAAAGTCACATAAGACTTCCCAACATTTTGAAGAAGAGTAAACTTCACTTTCCTGCTTTGTCCTCAATTCCAATCCCATTTAGGAATCACAGCCAGTGGGACTTTGTTGGAGTCCAGTTGGTAAGAATTTCCACACTCATCCCCACTCCCACCGCTCTCCCCGCGGTGTCCTCATTGTTTCAAGCCTCATCATCTCTCAGTGGAGCTTTTCCCACTTGGCCTTTTAGCCTTTCTAGTTTGGCCTTCTCCCAACTCTGCTGACACCCAACACAAGACTGCAGTTTGTAAAACAAAATTCCTACCTTTCCAACCATATCACTCCCCTGCTGAAAATCCTTTAATGACTTCCTTTCTCTAATACCTCAGTCTGCAGAGTCCTTCCTCACCTGGGCATCCATGGCCTTTACCTTCCTCCTCACGATCCTGCACGGTCTACCTTCCCTCCAGGCCCACTTCTCTTTCTCTGAGTTCTGTGTCGTCTGTCCCATCCTAGTTGCTTTGGCTGATGTGGCTCCACCTCCAAGGCTTGAATCATTCATTACTTCCCCTGAAGATCTCTATCTCCAAGCCCGTGCCCAGGTTGGGATAGGATTCCCTTGATGCAAATATATTACACCGACTCTGTACTTATCCCATCACTTGTTATATTATATTTTAATTATATTTCACTTTCCCTCTTCCACCAGAGTTCTTAGGGAACAGAAATGCTTACTGTTATCTCTGCTTCCTCCATGGCTAGCACAGTGGCCTCCACAAAGCAGGTTGCTATGCTTTAAATGTGTCCCCTCCAAAATTCATGTGTTGAAACCTAATGGCTAATGTGATGGTATTAAGAGATGGAGACTTTAAGAGGTGATTAGGTCATGAGGGCTCCTATGCTCATGAATAGGATTAAGACCCTTACAAAAGAACATCTTTCTGTGCTTTTCCTACTGCCTTTTGCCATGTGAGGACGCAGGATTCCTCCCCTCCAGAAGGTGCAGCCCTCACAAGACAACCAAACCCGCTGGCACTTGATCTTGGACTTCCCAGCCTCTAGAACTACGACAAATAAAGTTCTGCTCTTTATAAATTATCCAATCTCAGGAGTTTTGTTGTAGCAGCATACAATGGACCAAGACACAGGTGTTTAATAAATATATACCGCTAGTAAATTTTAAAAATGTGACCTATTCCCTGCTTTGAGGATCTGCCCATGTCTGAGCTTTTTCTTTCCTATTGTATTAAATAGCGATGCCTTACAGAGTGTTCACTACATATTATATATTTAGCATGAATTGTAAATGTGTGATTTTTATTATAAAACACTTCCATAGTTATTTGGCAAACACTTTTTTACATACTTTAAAAACCGTTGGCTAATTTTTATCTCTGTTTGAAATAGGTATTGTTAATATCCTCATTTTATAGAAGACAAGACTGAGGCGGAAAGGTACCAAGTAACTTGCTTCGGGTGACACAGTCAGCAGGGGCTGGAGTGGAGGCGTGGTGCTCTTGGAATGGATGGACACCTGCATATACAAAGGATCAAATCATGGGTAACCCCCCTGATTATTGTATTAGGTAGAATCAATTATTAGAACTAGCCAACTGCTTGTCAGCTCTGTCTACCTTTACAAAAAGACGTACTTTTGTCATAATACTATCTCCTAGTCCTTCTTCAGAATAAAGAGAAAAGGATGTGGAGTCCCCAAGAAAGGCTGAGAGGACACAAAGCAAACTGCACAGACCTCTCTGTTGCCCTTGCTAGGCGCCACCTGCTCCCCCCTCTGCTCCTCACTTGTGATATATTGGCACATAAGCAGTATTGATACTCATGAGAAAAATTACAGTCATCAAGGTTATCTCCCCAAGAAGCAACTCTCTTTCTTTATTAATATGCTTCAGATTGTTGCAACACTACAAAGCCAAAAATAAGTTTTCTTTGATCAATAAATTGTAGGCTGAGAAAGAAAATACTAATTTTCCATTTCTTTGAGATCCAGCACTAATATATAACAGAGCTTTCCAAAAGGGTTCTCAGAAACCTGATATAGAATTATCTGAAATTACACTTGACTATCCCTACGAGATCATTCTGTTCTCTGCCACTTTAGAGGGGTGTCTTCTGGACTTGGCAGGCATTTTTTATAGAAATCTTTGTGTACAGATATATTTTTCTATTTCAGTACAAGCTGGGTAAAGAAAGCATAATACATCTCTAAGTCAGTTTCTAAGAGAAAGATTGTTGAACTCTCTCTCTCCTCTGTCAGTTTTGGGCTTCAAAACATGCCTCTTTCACCTCGAACTAGAACTTCATTTTAAATCCAGTATAAAAAGGAATATCAGGCTTTGCTTTCCATGCAAAAAAATGTATATAATATCAAATAGTGTACAAACTAGAACAATGCTGTGAATAAATATGAATAGTCATGATAAAATAACAGCAACTGTACCAGAGGCACATTTAATCATATAAAAGAAAATACATTTTTAAATCAAAGAAGCAGAGTTCGTTAGTAAAAAGAGAACTGGATGGACACTAGGATTAGAGTTGTGATGCTAATTTTGCCAAGGGTTTGGGTGACTCATTTAACTTCTTGAGGCTTCCTTAGTTGCCTAATCTCTAAAACAATGGCTCTCGATCAGGGGTGATTTTATCCCCATGGGGACATTTGGCAATTTTGGACACATTTTCACACATGAGTTGGGGAGTGGCATGGGGGTTGCTACTAGCATCAAGAGGGTAGAGGCCAAGGATGCTGCCAAACATCCTACAAGCCCTGGGATAGGCCCCCCACAACAAAGAATTATCTGGCCCAAATTGGTAATAATGTTGATGTTGAGAAAACCTGCTCTAAAATAAGCAAATGATGCCCTGTAAAGAATCTATCATCTTTGTGATCCCAAGAGGTATGATCCAAACACTAGGTCCATTCCTTGCTAATTTCCACAAGCATTAGGGATTTGTGCTTTCCTCATTTCCCTCTATGTTTTTAAGTTTAGCCTTCTTAACCATTATGAGGAAAAATCACAAAGATAAGCCTGAAAAGGGCAAGAAGTTAACTGATTCAGTGAATCATTTAACAGATATTTATTGAGAGTTTTCAACGTTCTGCTCATTTTTCAAAGATACTGCCATAAAGAACTGACACAGCACTTAGCAGTGTTCCTGAGTTCCAATCCACGATATCTTCAAAATAAATTTTTGGATTCAGTGGGTTAAATTCTTCAGGTACCACGAACTGCATATGGAATAATGGAAACTGATTCACCACCGTGCATACTTACAATAGTCAATCAAAGAAAACGTTCTGGTGGCAAACTTTAAATTCTTAGTAATTTCAAAGACAAGATAGCCTGAGCATTTGTTTTCACAGACTCATGTTGTGAAATTAATTACAATACAGTAAAGTCTTATAAAGTCAGGCTAATTGAAAGGCCAGGCGAGTGGAAAGAAATCTTTGAATTATAAAATATCTGAAGGAAACAGTTTTGTGCTATTTCACATTCCCAAAGCATACTTTTCACTAAATCTTTAAATCAGTACTAAAATAAGTGTGCAATCCTTATTTTTTTTTTACCCACCTGCATCATAAGTGAGGAAATTGAGGTTCAGAGATAGGATACCTTGAGCCAAGCTACCCAAAGGTTGGAGTGAAGGGCTACTTTAATGAATCTACGCAAATGATTTATAGCTATTGCACCAAAGCACCAGCTCAAGTAATGGTCCCATGACAGTCACGGAAATGCACCACTCCCATCTCCCACTGCAGGGTGCAATATCCTAGCTGCTGTCTCTCTGGACCTAATACCACATTCACACAGAATCCTTGCTTCTCCTGGAATGCTCCCAGCCAACGATTATACAGGCCTCTTCCTGTGGGACATGGTATTCCTCCAGCAGATAACTTTGGCTGGAGGACTCTGGAACAGACTGGCCCAAACTTTCTTGGAACTGTGCTACAGTCTGAGACTTCCTACTTAATCTGTCTTCCTTCCTCTCCTTCTGTCACAGGTGACAGACCTACATTATGGTCTGAAAGCTTCCCTTGCTACTCCTGCTTTCATCTCTTTATCCTTCAAAGGCGGTTCCCCTCAATAAATCTCTTGTGTGTATAGTACCATCTTGGCATTTGCATCCCAAAGGGTTTGAACTAACCTAGGCCTTTTCTGCCCCAGGCAGTAATAAGCATTTTCAGAGAGCTTACCGTGTGCTAGGCAGTGTGCTAATTATAAGGATCTCATTTAATTCTCACATCATCCCAATTAAGTGTGCATGTATTATTATTCCAATCTTACAGTTAAAGCACTGTCCCAAGATTTCGCAGTCATTTCTTGGCAAACCTAGGCTTTAAACCTGGGTGGTCTGATACTGTGGACTCAAGTTCTCTAAACCACTACTCTCTATTGCCATAACCAACTTTATGTATTAAAGGTAAACATTACTAGCAAAGCCTATTTAAATTCATTTCCCAATTAAAATTCTTTTTTTCAACATTGCTTATGTTATTTTTTCTTACACTATAATTTATTTTCTATTTTTAAATTTATTTTTAGATTCCCAAATAATACATGGACGTGTTCCTATTGTAATAGAATCAAACAATGCAGAGGCAGGAATACTATTTATAACCAACTAACTACTGACCATAGCTTTTGAGGAGGTGAATTTCAATTAGTAGTTCCCTAACTGAATTATTTTTTATTCCAAATGAGTCAAGTTTAGTGATATTTGAACCTACAATTTGAATCTTGGTGTTTAGCTAAGAATAAATGATGGGGCTTTTGGGGACCATGGTTGCCTTAGATTTTAAGGAGAAAACTGGGCTGGGCATGGTGGCTCATGCCTGTAATCCTAGCACTCTGGGAGGCCGAGGCGGGTGGATTGTTTGAGCTCAGGAGTTCGAGACCAGCCTGAGCAAGAGCGAGACCCCGTCTCTACTAAAAATAGAAAGAAATTAATCGGACAACTAAAAATATATAGAAAAAATTAGCCGGGCATGGTGGCGCATGTCTGTAGTCCCAGCTACCCGGGAGGCTGAGGCAGGAGGATCGCTTGAACCCAGGAGCTTGAGGTTGCTGTGAGCTAGGATGACGCCACGGCACTCTAGCCTGGGCAACACAGTGAGACTCCCTCTCAAAAAAAAAAAAAAAAAGGAGAAAACTTAGGGGAAAATGTAGCCCTTAGTATAAATTATAAAGAATAAATGCTCATAACTGCAGTGAGGAGCCAACCTTTTAAAGGAGATAAAATGTCAATGCAGGTGCCCTCAGATTTTTTTTTTTTTTTTTTTAAAGCCGAAGTGGAAGTTGCTCCCCTCTCAGAAATCATTTTATAGACTCAGAGACTAGCCCAGCCTCTTGAATTAGACTTCCACAACCAGCCCAGGTAGCCTAACTTCCTCGGAGTCTCCTTCCTGTGATCTTTCCTTTGTTGTGCAAATTCAACTTTGGTCACCTACACACTCTTCTTTAACAAAAGTTTCTTATTTTTGAGAGTATGATCTTGGATCTCAGCTTCAAGGTCTTCCCGGAGTTTAGCCGAGAGATGACTTTGTTATTTGCAAATCCAAGTTGACTCCTGTACTCTCACTTGATGCTAATGCCCTTTACTTCTCATTCAAAGTTTTAGAATATCTTCTCTCAGCAAACAGAGAAGGCACGGATAAGGAGGCCTTCCCTTCTCCAGTGCCACATTTCAACTTGATCTTTTCACTCTCTCTGTCAAATTCAAATGTCACTCCACTATTCATGTGTATGTGGAGGGTTCTATAATAATATACACCTCTTTGGCTTCTTTAAAAATTGCTTCAATTTCTCCAAAGTCAAAGGCCTTTTCAACCTTTGGAAATTATCTATGGAATCCATTAACATGACTTACTCGGTACACAATACCGATGCTGTTGAGTGTTCACGAGAAAAGAGAGAACGTAAAGTTAAAAAAAAGAAAGAATGAAAGAAAGCAAATAAAGGTTTAATTAAAAAAAAGCAAAAAGTCAAAATAAAAGAATGATTTAGACGTGTAATTTTTTCATGAAGAATTCTGACTTATGCGGGTACAACCTCTGAATAATTTTTCCTTCTTGTAGAGATAAACTCGCACGGTTTATTTTAACTGGTATCTCCTCTAACAGATAGTAGTGACTATTTTCCTGGTAATACAAGTGAAAGTTCAGTAAATTTAGCTCTCACAACCTAGCAAGTGAGTTTTTAATCCGGAGAATTTGCTGAATTAACTCCTTTTCATTTTCCACAAATAAATCAAAATCTGACTAGATCCACCATTCCCTCAGTAAAATTAAGCAATATTATAAAGCCATGTTTTAACAACTACGTACCTCTATGAGAAAATACTCAAAAATGTTATCAAAAGAAAAGGGCAGAGTCCTGCTGTATATGCAGAATCCACTCAATTTTGTCAGTATGGACAGATAGAGAGAGAGAAAGAAGAAAAAAGCTGGACAGAAAACAAAACCCAAAAATGATCTTTCTGGGAACTAAGGTGGCTCTTTTGACAGTTGGTTCCAGGGAGGCGGGAGTCATAATGTTTCAAGATTGAGTTCCTTTGTTTGGGCCTAAGGGAGACTGGGGACCAGCATTCCTCCTTGGGCCACATCCCTGTGAGAAGCACAATGTGGACACCAAGCTTGTCCAAACGTATCCCGTGCATATGCTGATTTTTATAGCCTTATTTATGCCTCATAAAGCTCATGAATAAAACTGATAGTTGTCTATGAGTTTTATTCCCACTATCTTTGAATTCATTCCTGGTCTTGTAGGACCAAGGATAAGGCAGTTAACCCTGGTTATCTTTGGGTATGGAGAGGAGAAATACCCCCTTTGGTTTCATAAATTTTCTGTGCATATGTATTGCTTTTACAATTAAAATGTCATATGGTAAAATAAAGGGTTACATGAATTTTACATAAGGTTCGAGGAGGTTGATACTTCCTATGTGTTTAACTTCTTAAACGAATGAATACTTTAAGCCTTCAGGGCAATCCTAGAGACATATATGAAACAGGGACCCTGGATCTGCCACCGCCTTCATATATGAGCCCCTTTGCAACTCTCACAACTTTTCTTCAAGGTAGCAGGATGCTACCATTGAATTCCCCTCTTTTGTAATTCCCCATCCTCACCAAACCCTTTGGGTCCCTGGTCCATAACTTGACTCCTAGGCAATGACCTGTCTCTTCTGTGTTTCCCACTGTCCTTGACTCCCACACACCGTTACCTGAAACCATGCATTTTTTGTCAACTCCTCTAGTGCTGCTTCCAACTCTCCTATCTATACACCTCTTTTAAAATATGGTTTGGAGATGATGCAATTTAAATGTATACACACTGCTTTCCAAAGAGCAGGATCTCTCTCTGTCTCTCCTCTACCCTTATTATGATGTGCTAATTTGACTGTGTTGCATTTGGAAAGAGGCCGTTGTCATGATGTTATATCTATTTGGCCCGCATCTCTCGATGCCACACCTCTACTCTAATTGCTCCATTCATACTGTGAATTTTCCAATCTTCCCTTAGGAAAGCTCCCTGGAATTTCAGAAGAGCAGCATGATGCCAGATTGTATGGATTGGAACATTTTCAATTCGTGAGATTCAACTGGCAATATTAAAGAATTAATTATAATGAAAATGCAAAGAAACAGAATCTTCAGTGAATTCCATCTGGGAACAGTCTTTTCTTAGGCCTCATACAATTTTTTGATCCAACTTAGTCTCCTATTTTCTTTTGCATCCATGTAATGTGAAATATTGAATACTATGAGATATTGCACCTAAAAATTTGATACAGGCTATCATCAGATTTCAACTTGTTCTCAAAACAATTTATTACCCCCAAAAGGTGACTATGTATCTAGCCTACATTCCACATATACATGAACATTTTCTCCCCCAAGGCCTTGACTTATATTTCAATTACTCTGAGATGTTATTACATATATATAAAAGGACTGAATATGACTCAATAGTAAATAGCCAAAGATTTACACATCCTTTATTGAGTTAAAACAGCTATTAATCTCAGTGGGGAGAACCTATTTCCATTTGGCACCATGAGTGAAAAGGAGAAAGACTATGGTATTCATGCCCTGCCAAACAAAATTCTTTGCTGTTTGCCTGAATGATTTTTTAGGTACATAGGCTCATCTCTCATGTTTAGGAACAATGATGAAGTTGTTGCCAGGAAAACAGCTTCTGTGTGTCATATATGGATTAGCCTCCTCCTTGCCCTGCAAGTTCACTGTCAATCATTTTAATGTCCCAGCCTAACATACATTTTGCAGTGTGTATGTTGGTGTCAAGTCACAATATGGCAGAATAAAGAAAAAGTGACAAGGGAATTGATATCCAGTTCATGTCAAGGCATGTACACATATGGCCAAGTGAACAAATTAATAAGTCTAATGCAGAAATAAGGGAACACATTGCCTGCATTAGTAATTTGGATGAGGCATAATAAAAGGGGATAAAAATAATAACAAAGGACATGGTACAGACAGGTTAATTCAATAATTTTATTGTACTAGTGTGCAAAACAGTCTCATAAAATTATCATACCTCATCTACTGTAAACTGATTATATCTGAACATAAAGGTTCACTCAGAAGGTCTATGTTTTATGATTTCTGTGACCTAAGTAAAGAAAGGAACAGAGCTAAAGTATCAAAATTTGCATTTGTTGTTTGGAGTACAGACTGGATATACATTTTAATAAAAACAACAATAAATGTGAATACTAAACACACAGTAGATGACAAAACTGATTGTAGAGGCCGGGCGCCGTGGCTCACGCCTGTAATCCTAGCACTCTGGGAGGCCGAGGTGGGCGGATCGTTTGAGCTCAGGAGTTCGAAACCAGCCTGAGCAAGAGCGAGACCCCGTCTCTACTAAAAACAGAAAGAAATTATCTGGACAACTAAAAATATATAGAAAAAATTAGCCGGGCATGGTGGCGCATGCCTGTAGTCCCAGCTACCCGGGAGGCTGAGGCAGAAGGATCACTTGAGCCCAGGAGTTTGAGGTTGCTGTGAGCTAGGCTGATGCCACGGCACTCACTCTAGCCTGGGCAAAAGAGTGAGACTCTGTCTCAAAAAAAAAAAAAAATCTGATTGTAGGGAAGGGACTTGGGTAATCCCTTACTCACAGAAAATGGCTGTGAATCCTGTTGAATTTCCTCAGTCGACAGGCCCTTCCTATATGCAACCGAGATCTTTGGATTAAGCTGACACTGTAGGACATCAGTTTAGTTTCTTTTTGCTCTTCGTAGTTTAATGAATATACCAGATTTTTCTCATAATAATAATAACTGTGTCAGTGAACAAAAGGGTTGGTTATCTCTGGTGAAGATTAAAACTCAACTACTTATATGCATCAATAGTTAAAACTGGTATCATTAGGACCTTGCTCGAGGTCCAATGTGTAATATTTCGGTCTTCTGGGTTATTAAAGAACTACAACACACCGATTATTGATTTTGTTCACGAATGGAAACCATGTAGATATTCCAAAATAAAACAAAATATAAAGGGGATGTTTGCAGAAACATCCCTTCAAACATATTTAAAATAATATAATGTATTTAAAACATTCTATGAAAATGTAAGTTCAGTAATTTTTATTAGTCAAAATTCTTTATTTCTTTGCATCTTTCCCAAAGAGAAGCCCATTAAAGAAGTTACTTGTTTTGAAACAGAGAGATAGAGAGAGAGAGAGAGAGAAACCCAGAGAGAACTGAGAAGAATCTATGCATCTATGCTTGGGCAAAACAACCAATCAAAGGAAAGAATGCATTTGCTACCATAGTTCTCTCTTTTTCTGACAATGAACGGAGGTACAAACTCTGAAATACAAGAAAATAAGTGCATGAGAAATAACCAGACACAAATTTTCCATTATGTAGTTGTTCCCTGTCTTTTTCTGAGCCTCCAAAATTGTTTTGATTATAATCAAATAAAACAGTATAGTTTTAGCTCATTAGAACTTTAAAGAGATTTAAAACAGTGAAAGTCCCAAACAAAAAACAAAATTAAGAAATGGCTGAGGCAATAAATCTGGTGAATGGCAAAGATGGGAGTCCAGTTCTTCTTCCAACTTATTCTGGAAATATCTTTGCTCTGATGCACTTAATATGGCTCAATAAATTCACCATATAGTCTAGGACACATATGTTGAATGCCTAAGATATGTACATTGGGTCTTAATATAATTCAATCTAATGAGTTCTAGAATGAACAGAGAACTCAGGGTGAGGAGGGATGTTTAAAACTTTGGTTCTTCATTGACGGGTACAAATCCTCTCAGTATGCAATGGCTTTGGATGATGAGACACCTATGTATGTCTCTTCATTGTTCTCTTTATTTCTAGCAAATAGAATTAGACTATTTTTGTTAAAGGAGCATGACTCCAGCCTTGTCTTCCCCAATAAACAAGGTCAGAGATGAGAAAGGTAAAGAAAAACTGTTTCACCTTATCTGATATAGTCAATCTAAAATTTAGGATGTTTGAGATTTATCACCAAATTCCAAGGTGGACAATTTGACATATGAAAGGACTAGCCAAAGGGCAAAGATGGAATAACAAACCTCTTCTCTGTTGGGATCCCTCAGCCTCCTCTCCCCTATACCCTGCCTTGCCAGATGCCTGGTTAGGAATTCTGGTAAAGGCAAAAGAAATTGGCTGGAGACAACTTAGGAAGTTATTCTAATTTGGAATTTATAAAATTCTTTACGTAAGCCACTCTGAAAGGCAAGAAAATAAGACTTTTCCTAATTTCATGGCATGAGGTTATACCATATGGCCAATAAAATTCTCTAATATTTTTCCAGCCAAAAGATTTCTATCTTCATTTCATTTACTCTAAGGCCCTAAGGACAGCACATGTAGTAGGGATAGGGAACATAATAGTTACCAGTTTCTAGGACAAAATTTGGGAAATTCTTGTACCAAAATTAACATTAAAAAACCAAAGAATGGATGGTTCACTTTTATCATTAGTATTAACATAAGAAATAAGCTGCGTTTAACAGGTTTATAGGATTTGAATTTGGGTAAACCAACATTCATAAGAAATGTTATATTTTTGTTCAATGCTCTGGACTGCTCTTTAGTTTTCTTATAAAATGTCAGCTTTCTGCTGTGTGCAAAATTGGTCAAGGAAAAGCTAATACAGAGAAACAAATAATAGTTTCAAGAATCTTTTAAGCTAAGTCAAAATTACTGTTTCTTGGTGAACATTTCATTACTCTGTATCCATTTTATCAAATGAGAGCTGTTCGGTTATAATTAGTTCTTTGGGGTTCTGTCCTCTTTACTTAAAAAAAAAATTAAAAGCCTTTAAAAGTGTTCTATTTGCCCATAAGGTCTAGCTGTATTAAGCAGATCTTGCCTTACCATTTTCTAATATACAGTAAAAATACCATAAAGTTTTGCAATTAGTTAAAAAGTCAAAAACTCAGCAAGAAGTCCAGTTTTCCCTCTCAACTATTCGTTAATGAAGGTTTCAACGTTAATTGCCTTTTCATTAAAAATTCTTTAAAACCCTTCCGTACAAAATCAAATTAGCTACTAAGCTTTGGAACAATCTCTGTAATTCTGTTGTGGTCTCCCCTGTTCATTATTTGGATTGGTGAGATTAAAGAGTGAGTGCGTGCTTTTTAGATACTCCAAAAAACTGACTTTAAATTTTTTGAGTTATTATGGAATTCCTTTATTCAATCCTTCTCTGAAAGGAGTCATATTAGGAAGAATCCCATTATCATGAGCACTGATTTTAAAAAGGCTACAATACCATAGAGTTATGCCCATGCTCCAGAAGTCTGCCTATGGAAACAGTGCTTTTGTTCATTTGTTCCTGCAAGGATGTAAGCTTACTTGTGCAAGGCATAAGCACCTACCATTCTTCTTGTTCTAGACAAAGGCTCAGATCCTCATCTCTAACTTAACTCTGCAAATCCTTGAGCAAATTACTGATGGAGCTACAGACTTTCCTTCTACCAATGGGGATAATTATAGTATAACCTCATTAAATTATAAATGAGGCAATGCAAGTACAGCATTTAGCACAGTGTATAGCCCTATGCTGCCTGTTGTGGAAAAGGCAGAGATAATCCTTGCATTCAAAATGCCTCCAGTCAAGTAGGAGAGAAATAATGTGTATCGATCTCTACAATGAAAGCAGAGAGACTGAGGGGTCTTAAATGATATCCGGAAGGGGTGCAAGAAGAATTAAGAGAGAGGGATGGATAAGGGTGAAAAAAGGACAGAAATAAATACCTACTGGTTGTCTTCTGTGGGCCCAGTCCTCTGCTGGATATTTTTGAATAACTTCACACTGAAGAAGAGGTTAGGCTATCCATGAAAGCCCTACAGAAGTTGCTGTTGTGAATGGGATGCCTTGTGGACAAATCAGATTTGAACCCTTCTTGTATGGTTACGGTTTAAGAGTACAGACTTTAGAGATACAAGGATTTGAAGTCTTGCTCTACATCGGACTATTAATTTCATCTCTCTAAGCCTTAGTTTTCTCACTGGAAAATATAAATGATAATATCTATTCCTCTAGGTTTCTCCAAGTTTTTTGGTTTAACTGAGATAATTCATGTTAACCTTAACCCCAGAGACAAGAACACTTTCAATAATTATTACTTAGTAAAAGTGAGAGGAACATGGAGGTTAAGCCCTCTTATTTGCCAAATTTCATTCCAATACATCATTTTGAAGATTAATTAAAATTATTATAAAGGCATTTTATTTATAATATATATCGAAAATCACAAAAATAAATACAACAATACCCCTCCAAATCTTTATTCTTTCTCGTAGTGTCTCTCCTGGACTCAGGATCCACCTTTACAACATACCCGTTTATTGATCCTGCAGTCACGTGTCACATTCCTTATCTTCAAAACCAAATATATCTGTTTTTCCAATAGCAACTTTTTTTCTTTCTTCCTTCCTTTCTTCCTTCTTTCCTTGCTTCCTTCCTTGCTTCCTTGCTTTCATTTTAAAATCCATATCAACAACACAATCTCCTATGCAACTTTTCAATTATTGCCAATTTCTCCCATGCCCTTGTCTACCAGAGATGACTGCCCCCTGATTCAAGCTGAGAAATATCTTTTGAATCCCATCCCCACCTTCTTCACCTCTATTGCCACAGCCTCAGCTCAGGCTGTTTTCACCTGGAGGACAGCAGTGTTACACCCACAGGCACCCTGCCCAGGGTCTGTCCCCCTCTAGTTCCCTTTCACACTACCACCAAAGCTAGTGTTCAAAAATATAAATTGAGTCACGTCAGTCACCTGTTTAAAACATTTTCAGTAGCTCCCGGTTCCTCTAGAATTAAGGTCCATAAGCAATTTTATGACCTTCCTAGCTTCATTTCCCAATAAGCTATGGCCTTCCTCCTACAATATGGGTTATTAGCAATGCACTCAACATGTCATCTACACTCAGCATTCCCACACAGTTCTTGCCTTTTGATTTTCTCTTTATTCTTCAGGATACAGTTAAAATATCATGTGCTCCCTAGATAGTCCCTCGCTCAGTGGCAGAGATTGGTCCCACCTTTGGGGTTCATCACTATATGACTCTCTGAACCTCAGTTTACTCTTCCATAAAATGATAATAAATGATTCCTGTCCTGAAAAGAGAACAGTTTGAGAACTAAATGGAACAATGTTTATTTAATGCTGGAAAACTATAAATCAATACAGAAATATTGCCAGGCACAGAGCCAAGAGCTTTATAGACATTACTCATTCA
>NW_012150652.1:550274-573196 GCF_000956105.1 Propithecus coquereli | reverse complement strand
GATCACTTTTTTAAAATTATATTTTATCCTAACTTAATAACACTTAATTACTTGACTTCAATTTGTCCACTGTATAGTATTATAGGCTGTTCACCAGAGATCTAAAATTATGTTAATCTAGGTATGGTGTTAGAGTCACATTTGAAGGGTTAAACTGTATCAATTAATTATGTAAGTTAAAATTCCTTGGGAGCCTTGGGGCAAAGGACCAATTCACAGAGCAGAAGCAGAATGAAGAAAAGAACCTAATTAGGTGTGTAATTAACTCTTTCAGTGATGTGGTGATGACACGGTATAATAAAAGTGCTATGAATATGCCCAAACCAGCCAGGGTATCACTTGAATGTTTTCAAGAATACAACCAACATTGAGATTGAAAATTTAGCCTCTTAAGCCAAAAATTATAGACTCATTTAAAATACATCAATATGTTACAAACATTTAGTGACCCTCCACAACTGAGCCTACTTTTTTTTTCTGATTGGATACATTTTATCTATATACCTTGAAATACAGTGTCTGACAAAACACATTTTCTCCATTGTTTTTGATAGACAGCAAATCTAAAATAATTCAAAGGAAAAATGTGCTTTGTGGAAGTAGCTTATTTCATTCTGGAGACTAAATGCATTTGCAGAAAGGATTACATTTTGTTTGGCAATTTATTTTATTGACAAAACATATTTCATCACATATTCCATCACATTCAGTAGACAAATGCATGTTGTCAAATACCCTATTTCCTGCTTTTGATGAAAAACACATATTTTCCAGATTCCATATTTTTTTAAATGGTGGAGTTCTATAGCTAAACTCCATTTGCTATAATTTGGCCTCAGGTGTCTAGATTTGGATTCTAGCCAAGGTATATGACTTCTTCTTTCACTATAATGTAAATTAACCTCATAGGGAATATTAATGTCCATCTTCATGCATAAAAACATCAAAATTCAGTTTACATTGTAATCATTATGATAGGATCCTATTGTCTAAACATAAAACTCAAATGGTTCCCATACACTCACCAGCCACTAAAATGCAATTACCCTTTACAAGGTAATGCACATACAAAGTAAATATTTAATCTAACCTATTTGTATATCTGTTTAATGTTGGTAATTCAATTATTGTGTGTCCTTTCCATATTTGCCCTCATTCCTGATATATGTATTAAATTATGAATAAGTTCTTAGAGGTCAAGAAGCAGATCTGTGTAATTTGTTCTCAGGAGCACTGAGCACAATGCTTTGTGGAAACAAGTGCTTAACAAATTCTCATTTGTGGCACTATGGTAATGACATTTCCCAGCCAAAAATCTTTTACTGCCAAAACTTGTCGCCTTTTGTCATATCAACAATTATTTAATGCGCACCCACCATGTGGCAAGCACTGTAAAAATTTCAATGGATGCAGAGACTGACAGTCATGGTCTCTGCCTTCAAGGGGCTTACAGTTTAGTAGGCAGAGTACGTACGAAAAGAAATCATTATAATACAGAGTAACCCAGGCCAGAATGCAGTTTGCACTGGGTCTACACACAGTACAAAGGCAGGGGGATTAAGACCGTCGGTGTGGGGGAAAATTGTGTTTTGTAAGTTGTCACAGCTTTTCAAAGCCCCTAAACTCTTTCTGTAGACAGAATAAGTTCAAGAAACCACCTTAAACCTTATTCATGCTTTCACTTACCCACTAAGTCCATAGGTAAGGCTAGTCCTCAGAGTCGAATACCACAAAATATTGTAAGCGTACAGGGTACTAACAAATATTTGTGCTTCTCAGGTTCTCAGAACAGAAAAAACTTCATACCCAAGTCCAAAATCTATTCAAAAAGTCAGTTGTGTACATAGAAACAGCACTGGACTGTGCATCAAAAGAGCAGGGTCCAGGACACGCTCTTATCTGCCATGGGATCTAGAACAAGGCATTTGACCACTATGATTCTCAGCCACATTATCCATACACAAGACAGCTACCTGTGTTGCATGGCTAACTCACAGTCTTGCAGTGGGCATGGAATATAACAGTTGCGTGTTATCTATAGAAAAGTGAAGGCAAGGTGCGGTGGCTCACGCCTATAATCCTAGCACTCTGGGAGGCCGAGGCGAGCGGATTGTTTGAGCTCAGGAGTTCGAGATCAGCCTGAGCAAGAGCGAGACCCTGTCTCTACTAAAAAATAGAAAGAAATTATCTGGACAACTAAAAATACGGGCATGGTGGCGCATGCCTGTAGTCCCAGCTACCCGGGAGGCTGAGGCAGAAGGATCACTTGAGCCCAGGAGTTTGAGGTTGCTGTGAGCTAGGCTGACGCCACAGCACTCACTCTAGCCCGGGCAACAGAGTGAGACTCTGTCCCAAAAAAAAAAAGAAAACTGAAGAACCTTACAGATCTAAGGCATTATAATTATAAAGAACTATGATTATTGTGTAAGATTGGTCAACTTTTGCAGTACCTATTTCGATGTAAGGAATTTTTCTACCACATTTCCAAACTCATTGTCTGGAAACCATTTTCATCACTTCCTATTCTTTCAACCCTTATGTTCAACCTGTCGTTAAGCTTTGCCATTTATTTCTTGGAAATTTCTGTAAATTTGCCTTTACTGTTTGTTACCATTACCACCTGCCAATTTATCTATTGGCTATTAATAGTTAAACAGTATTTCAGCTTTTATTTTTCTTTCAGATTAACCACCTTTAGGTTTTCCCAGTCTCCATACTGTTGCTAGAGTAACTTTCCACTGAACTATCAGCCTAGACATGCTCTTCACAGGTCAAATGCCCCAGAGCTTTACATACCTGAAGGAACCCACCCAACACCCTCTCCCATCCCCCTCCCTAATCTCTTTTTACTAGTTTGTTCTCCACCCATGCACTCATTAATTCGTTTCTCACTTCAAACTTTGTTCCCATGGTTACTCTCACATTCAATACCTTCTTCTCCTCCTGTACTCTGCTTATCTAAATCTTACACACATGGCCGGGTTCAGTATAAACTTTATCTCCTCACAAAACCTTATGAAGTCTAAAATCACCCTACCTCAGAGTGACATAGTCTCTGAACTCGTGCCAGACTGCACATATTAGTATTTAGCCCTTAGACGTTTCCTCTATCCAAGTAGTTAAGTACAGAGGCTCCATATCCTGCCCCCCCACTTCCTATTTCATCCCTGTGCCTTGGTTCCCTCATCCACCAAATGGGAAGAGCAGCAATGGCTAACTCAGGGTCCTTGTGAGGTTTATATAAGCATTAGGTCACAAAACCCGGCACGAAGCAACTGATAAAAGGAAACTTTTATTAGTTGATTATTACCAGAAATACTATTAATAGTATCATCTCTTATTGATATCTGTTTTGCTCAACATTTTATCATTAGCTATGGCAAGATTGAACATTATATATATGTGTGTATATATACACATATACATATGCATATAAATGTATATATACATATCCATATGTATATATGTGTGTATATGTGTATATATGTGTGTGTGTGTATAAATATCAGCCTTAGTGGTAACATCATATTCCGTGAGCCGAGATTTTGGACTGGGTATAGAGTGATGGATTGTCTCTGTTCTACAATGTCAAGAGACTCATCTGGGAAGACTAATAAGTCTGGGGTCTGGAATCATCTTCACTCATGATTGACACTTGGGTGGCAACAAGTCAAAGGTTGGAATCAGAGCACCTACACATGGCCTCTTCATGTGGCCTGGGGTCTCACCTCGTGGCAGCCGGGCTCCAAGCCAGTGTTCCTAAGAGGGAGTGGAAGCTGCTGGACTTTTTCTGACCTAGCTTCAGAAGTCACACAGTGTCACTTGCATTGCCTTCTGTTGGTTACATGTGAGGCACTAAGAGCAGCCCAGAGCAAGAGGATAGGACATAGACCCCGCCTCTTGATGGGGAGTGGCACAGTTATATTGGAGAAGAGCAGGTGAGACAGAAGATACTGCCGCCATCATCTTTGGAAAATCCAATCCCCCCACAAGTGATACTGTGTAACACTCATAGTTTATCCAAGACTCAGTTTGATAAATATGTAAATAATGGTAGACCCCGAACTGGAATATAGGTGATGTTCCATAATAATTACTGAATAAATAAACAATTTCACGTTAGTTTCATATTAGTCTCCTCTGAACTAGAGGCTTCTTGAGGATAGGAATTACCATATACTCTTTCTCCCATATACCAGTGCCAAAAAGAAAAAAAAATAGCTGGAATTACGATAACTCAATTATGACAGCACTGATTATTGTGGGAAGTATAACATAAATCTTGGATTCATCAACTGTAAAGCAGGAACATTCAAAATTTCAAGCAAGAAGAGAGAACCTTTGTATTTTGGTTACAGGTTTCATACATTTTGGTTATTTTTATATTCCTAGGACTATATATTTGCAAAATGATGTAAGTGACACCTAAACATGCATCTCTAGAACCGCAGCATTACTTCTCTCAATATAAACTAATTAAAGATGAATAACTGCAATTACTGCCTTTTTAATCCTTTCCTACTTGTGTTGAATTTGTGTCACCTTGTAGTATTTAGATCGTGTTCTATTTGCTCTGATTCAGATTCTGAGTCATCAAAATGTCTGAAATAGGTCTGAAAATAGCCTGAATTAATTCTCTGGATTGCTGCTTGTAACAGATACACAAGGGAAGCATTTTATAATTTTAAAGAAAAACTCACTTTGTTACAAAAAATCAATCAATCAATCAAAAACCCAAAACCTGAAAAGTTGCTTCTCAGGCACGAGGTATTTTACAGTAAGGTAGCAGGAGCAAAGGAGGTGAAGAGAAAGAAAGATGGAAGAAGGGAGAAATGCTCAGTTGTGAAAACAAAAGGAGCAGGATCTTCAATCCACTCATCAAACACAATTTGGAGGACCTTCTCAGTCTTCCCAAATGTGGCCTCAAGAAAAATGAAATGGGCTGGCAGTAATGAGATCAATGCAGAAGGAGGGAAAGGGTGGCTTTGGAGGCAGTCACAGCTCACGTGTGATGACTGGCAACACAGTGGCCAGTGTGCTCCCGGTGCCAACTGCAGGTCTTCTGGGACCAGAAAAGAGAACCAGCATCGCCTCCTCCCATTGCCCAGGTTCCACTGGCATCCGAACAGCAGGAGTCATACACACGCTGTCTCCATCTGTGCCACCCCCCCGCTTTCAAGTTTCTGCTAGCTGACCAGAGCAAAAACACTATCATTCACCCAGGCTGTGTAAAAGCTGTAATGAAAGCCCTGTAGTCGCCAAAAACCCAGAGTGTGAGAACTGGGCTGCAAACGTGCATCATGAAAGCACAAGGCCATCGTTGCACAGCAAAAGTGAAGGGTGTGTTTTAAACTGCTAGAACTGAATGGCCTTCCATCTGCAGGTGGGAGGTAAAGGCTGCTCATGGGTTTTAACCACTGCCATTCACCAAAGTGAAGGTATTAGGGGGTGAAGAAGTGTCAAAAAAATCTCAAA
Organism: Propithecus coquereli; assembly: GCF_000956105.1. Classification (NCBI taxonomy): domain Eukaryota; kingdom Metazoa; phylum Chordata; class Mammalia; order Primates; family Indriidae; genus Propithecus; species Propithecus coquereli. The sequence goes on along the minus strand of NW_012150652.1, from coordinate 567,721 downwards.
ACGCTTCAGCCCACTAACAGCACCATGAGGCTCACTCAGGGACAGTCTGGGCTGCTCATTTCAGAGGCCATTCCAACCCCGAGGGGGACAGCCTTCTAGGAGTCAACATATTCACTTTTATTTTTTATTTTTGTAAGCTCCTCTTGAGAGAGAGAGCTACAGAGGTCAGAAATGTCTATGTTTCAAAAATATGGGAAACTTCTGTTGTTATTGTTATTCTACAAGTCTGTCATGGGTAAGCTGTGATATAATTATTACTATTATTAGTAAAATGATAAGAACTACTACTAGGATAATGACACCTACCATTAACACCTAATGGGATATTCGATATGTGTCAAATACTGTGTCAACTGCTTCACAGGGATGATCTCACTGACGTCCAGAAACGGCCCTAAGCGATGTTATTGTATCTCCCATTTTACAGACAAGAAACTGAGAAGGCAGGTGACTTGGCCAAAGTCACACAGCCAGTGTAGACAGTGGTAGACCTGGGGATACAAAGCAAGTCGGGCAGGCTCCACACCCCATGCACTTAACAGTTTGTATTAATAATATCAAAAACTACACATTTTCAGCAAAGATATCTCCCACACAGAAATAATTTTTAAAAAAAAAAAAATCTGAAGTCACAGCTGGAGGTGCTTGTTAAAATGCAGATTCCAGGGCCCTGGCTCCAGAACTGCGGATTCCACAGGTTGGTGTGGGCCTACTAAGCTCCACTGCAGCAAGGCCCTCAGGCAATGCTAATGCAGAGAGACTGGGTGAGGGGAACATCCTAGATGGGGCTTCCTAGTTGGTACAGAATCAAAACAGTTCTGCTTAGTATTGTTCACACGCGATTTGCATCACTTTGGTGATGGTTCCTATCTCTTCACAGAATAACCTCCTCAGTCACAGGACCTGGGTCTTAGTTACTGTTCATTTTAAATAAAATGCTTGACCCTTCCCTCCTTAAGGGGCTTCCTTTTTCTCAGTGTGTTTTCAAGTTTCATGTTTTCATATCAAATTAAGTCTCAGTTGGGTTCTAACACGGATTTAACAGCTGCTAATCTCTTCTTTAATAAGAAAACGGGGAGAAACAACAGGAATGATAAGCTCTGGGAGACAAGAGGGCAATGCTGGAGTGAGCAATAGAGGTTATACCCCACACGCTGTCACGGTGTAGGGCCCAAATTTGCAAACTCGGATTCCAAATTTAAATGCTTTCTTGGAAATATCAAGCTTAAAACAGGTATAAGACTCACTGATCAGTCAAAAGAAGCTTTCCTCTATTGTCAATACAAAAATGGAAAAATACAGTTAGAAACAAGAAGCAAAGAACTGAGTGATTATAGGATTATAACATTCTCTTCTGTTAACGCATCACTTGTGTGACTTGCACTAAAATGTCACAGGGTTAAGTCCATCAGATCAAATACATCTACTTCCACATGTTATTTATCATGATTCTTGTTAAGTGCTTTAAAATTAATGCATTGGAGCAGAAATGATAGCATAAGATCACTTTGTATTTATTTCCCAAATGGTGGCCATATAAAGGTAGCATATTACAGCATAATTCATTTGCTTCATATAGAATTCTATGGTTAAAATAATAAAAACTAGGAGAAAAAAGTGAGAGAGAAAATTTGGCACAATATTATGTTTATGATAAGTAACATCATTCCCTATTGCATGATAATAGTGTTGTCATTGCAACCACAACACCAGTGAAAATTAGAAATGACTTGCACAAAGAAAAGAAAAAGGATTCACTGAGGACAGAAAGAAAATAGGAGTAGTTGTGATATGATCTACATTTACGGAGCACTTATCATGTGCCAGCCTCTTTACTAAGTCTGTTAGTTGAGAAATATGAAAAATAAAATCACATACCACAGAAAAGGGACTTTCAGAAAGGGTCTTTCTTTTTGCCCATAAAATGCCCAATACAGGACTTGCACTAGAAATAAATTTTTCTCTACTTTAGAGTAAATAGATACATCTTTGACATCATTGTCTTGCTGCCAAAAAGCACTATCTAATTCACCGATGTTGGACTTTTCGCACGTGGAAACGCAAACATCTGATTTTAACTAATGCATTAAAATACACAAAATGGATCATAACCACCACCGTTTTTTGTGCACGCTACCTGTAGGTGAGTGCCAAGGAATGATACATTGCTTCCAGCTCTGACTATCCCTATGCTGGTAATTACATTCCAGGAGAAAAGTGAGGCAGTGAGGACTGCACACCTTCATTATCCATTAACAGCATGCTACATTAAACTTTGAATATTTACCTTGATGCCAATTAAATATTTGTGATGGCAGCATCAATAAAAAAGAAAATCTTGGCCAAGGCCCCATTTGCCCTTGGTTTCCCTGCAACTCTTTGTAAATAACATCCTGAATTTTTAACACATCAACCCACACCGAATGCACTCGATCAAATCATCTTTAAAACAAGCAAATCCTGCCGATCCATTACCTCGGTAGGCCACAGGACTAGCACAAGCAAACACCCACCATTGACAAGCCAATGCCTTGAGCATTTGATTCTCTCGATAAAAGGCATTAGTTAGCATTTAGATGGATGACAAGGCAGCAGACAGTGAAGTCTGAACCCGGCAGAAAGGCATCTAGCGTTCTCTGGAGTGTGTAAGCCTTCATGACTGGCTGACTAGATCACGGACAGAAACGACTCACAGCGCAAGATAACGAGAAAAACCGAACAGTTTCAGCAGTTTAACCAAACCAAGACTGAAATGTGTTTAGGCCAGGTCTACATCTATCTCATAAGACTCCGTTCAAAAAATAACAAAGCTACATTGAGATAGAATGGACCTGCCTCTCCGCTCTATATTATCCTCATTATTATTTTCTCTAAATCATTTAGTATATCCATTCTCATTACTGTCATATATTTTCTCTTTACTCCTCCACGTGATAGTATACATCAAAATTCAAGGTGGGAACGACTGAGAAACATCGCTGGAGTGCAGAGAACATAGACCAGCTGGAGCGAATTCATTATATGCTTCAACTGAGGCTGGAAAGATGTTTAGGGTTTGGCCAGGTAGAACACAGGAGAGACCAAAATCCCACTAGGAAGTGACTTTGAAAATGAAGTACCCGGGAAAGTCTGGAAAGAGAGTAATCAGATCAGGTGTGTGGTAAGGAGCTAATCAAGGCCAGAATAAAAGGGAAGGTGACTCTAAAAATGTGTTATGGTCAGAGAGAAGTAAATGGGAATGTTAAGTTGGATAATGATATGGCAATGAATTCCCTACAAATTTTTTCAGCAGTGATCTTTTAAAAAGCAAATCAGAAAAGGGCATTTCAAAATTGCTAAGAGAGATTTTAAATGTTTACATCACAAGAGAAAAGTATGTGAAGTGACATTAATTGGCTTGATTTTATCATTCTATAATGTATACATGTATCAAAATATCACGTTGTACCCAATAAATATATATGACTATTAGTTTTCAATTAAAAATAAAATGAGATCAAAAAGAAAGCATACAAGGGAACTTTTTTTGAACAGAAATATTCTGTATCTATTTTTTTTAGGTAGGGATTACATAGGTGAATGCGATTGTCAAAACTTAAACTGAACACTTAAAATCTATGGATTTATTGTATGATTTTTTTTTTTTTTTTTTTAGAAATAGGGTCTCACTCTGTTGCCCAGACTTGGGTGCAGTGGTTGGATCATAGCTCACCACAGCCTCATACTCCTGAGCTCAAGTGATCGATCCTCCTGCCTCAGCCTCCCAAAGTGCTTGTACTACAAGACACGAACTACCGTGCCCAACCTGCAATAATTTTATTAATTTTTTTGTGTTAACATGTCCTCATTTTAAAACTAAAATTTAAACATAGAAAACAAAATCTCAGATCCCTTCTTCTTGAAATCACTCCAGGGATTCCCCGGATCACATAATAATATCAAAAACCCAAACTCTTGTTCAAGGCAGGCAAAGCCTTACCGGATCTGCCCCAGCCCACCTCTCTACTTTGCTTCAAGTTCCTCTTAACCTGATCATTCTTCCCAGCCACATCCTCCTCCTTTGTGTTCTATGGACCAGGCAAGCCCTGCCCTACATCCGTATTTGTACTCGCAGTTCACTGCGCTGCCCAGGATGTTCTGGTCCCAACTCCCTTGTTCCTCAACAAAGCTGCCATGATTCTTTCTACAGTATGTCCTCCCTCAATTACTCTCTCATCACCCGGTTAGTTTCTATCATAACATTTGTCATCATCTATGCGAATCCTGCTTACTTATGTGCTTAATTGCTCATAATCTGTCTCTTCCACTAGAAAGTAAGCTATGCCATTAGAGAGGGGTGGCCATTTCCACAGGGTCCAGCTCAGGACCTAGTATATCACAGATGCTCAACAAATAGTTCTTTTGTAAATTAATGTACATAATCAATGTATATAATTTAGTGCCCCTGTTGCACTAGAAATCCCTCAAGGGCAGGGACCATGTCTTCATCATCTCTGTATCTCTGCTACCAAGTTCAGTGCCTGACCCATAATAGAAGCCCATCAAATTGAATTTGTAAAAATGTTTAAAAAGATACCTTCACCAGTAAATTCCAAGAATATTTCATTTTGCAGAGAAATTCATTTGCCCCTGAGAAATGAACTGACTCATCTAGTTTTAAATCACAGGAACTAAGGGTTGCAAGGACTTTTCCAGCCTGTCAATTAGATTTGGCTCTTGACTCAAGGGGATAAGATAATCAACCTTCAGTGAACTCACCCAGGTCTTTTCCAGGGTGAGAAGTAGCACAATATTTAATGAAACCATTTCAAAATGATCAATTTTGGAGGACTTTGGTGTTTCATTCTCAGTGGCCTACATAAACATATTGAAAAAATTTATGATAGATTTTAGACAATGACAAGTGACCTAGCTTCCTGTTTCTTTTCTTCTGTAAGAATTGTATACAGCAATGAAGAGATAAACAACTGATTCGCACAATAACATGGATGAATCTCCTCACAGATTCTCCAAAAAATATATGGAATGATTTCATTCATACAAAATTCTAGAAAATCCAAATTTATATACAGTGACAGGAAGCAGAACAGTGGTTTCCTGGGGATGGGGGTGGAGGAAGGTTTGGATTACAAGGGGGCACAAAAAGTTTTAAGGTGACGAAATTGATCAGGATGATGGTTTCATGAGAGTATACATATGTCAAAACTTACCAAATTGTATGCTTTAAATATGTGCAGTTTATTACATGTTAATTATCCCTCAACAAAGTTGTAATACATAAAAATAAAATAGGAAGTCTCTGCTTGAGACCATTTTTAAAACTTTAGATATGCCATCAAATTAGCAGCATTTTTATTTTTATATTAACACTGACTGGGTATGTGCCAATAGCTCACTGAAATGCAATATCTCTCCCTGTTACCTGTTTATCTTTATTCATCCTTGGAAACTCAGCTCAGATATCATCATTCTCTACTCCTAGAAAGATAGCAGGGAAGATTTCTCATCATCCCCTGGGTCAGCCAGCAGTTCCTCGGATCTATGCTCAAGAACCACTCGTGAGAGATTGGTGACTATGGATCAGTCTTTTCTAAGGACAGGACTATGAAAACTGTCTTTTCATTCCAGACTCTCTCAGAATATGGTGATTTATTCACTTGCATTTGGTCTACCTATCCAAACCCTCTTCCTCCCACTCTGGAAGCCTAAGGAATCCATAGTCCTGCCTTTCCACATTTGGCTGGTAAGATGAGGCACAAAGCGTAAGACTTTGCTATTTGCATCCAGGGCTGTGAATGTTTACAAATGACAGAAAGGAGAAGGGAGAGTTCAAAAGTGGATGTAGGTAGTGGTATTCAGAAACCTTAACACTAGTGACAAACACTGTCCCAACTAGCCCAGTCCTTTGGCAGGGCTCAGACTATGGCTTTTGTTGCCAAATCTCCTTCTGTTCTTGTCTCCTTTATCAACCTTGTTTTCCTGGCTTCCTAATGATTCTAGAAGCTACCTGACATTCTTCCAATCCATTCCTTTTCTGCTTAGGTTGCTTACAAATTAGAATCCTGGCTCAAACAAAGACCACCTGGTACAAAACACAGAACCAAGAAAAACAGGTAAATGAAGAAGGGGCCTAAGATCTTTAGAACCTCTCCACAAACACTTGTATCCGTGGAATCCCGATATATAAAAATGAATCTGGGTTTGATGATTTTTCCCAATGACACAGATGGGTGTTCCAGAGCTACCTGGAGCATTCTTTCTTCTTGTTATAACAACTTTTTTTTTCTCCAATGAATCCTCTAGAAAATCCATTAGAGTAATTCAGGATTCTCCCATACTTTCTAACTAACATGATTGAGTCTAGCCAGTGGAAATGTCAGGGCAGTGATTTTATGATTGTATTTCAGAAACTCCAGAGACATCAATAAACCATGGAATATTAACCATGGTTTGAGGGAAAAAGAAATCCAAATCTAAGATTCCAAGTCAAAAAACCAGAAGGGGCTTTAGTATTAATAATTCCTACCATCTTCACTCTTGCATTAACTAACAGTTCTGTGGGAAAGAAGACATTTGTATTTTTTCAATAGGGAAAGGTCTGCTTATTTCTTTTGTTCGTTTTGCTAGTGAAATGTTTGCCTTTTTCTCGTCGATCTGTAAGGGCTCATAATTTTAGGGGTCACTCTAGTGCAGTTGTTAAAAATATGGATTTTGCCCTCAAACAAATGTAGTTCCAAATCCTAGCTTCACCACATCTTATTTGTGTGGCTTTGGTCAAGTCTTTAAGTTTTTGCCCTATCAAATGGGGATAATAAAAGTACACACATCACAGGACTATTGTAGGAATTCGGGAGATCACCCATATAAAATACTTAGCACAATACCTAGCCCATGAGGTTTTCATTGAATGTTAGCTACATGTATTAGCCACTATAAGATGTTGTTATATGACTTGTGTTTTCTTTTCATTCACACTAACACTATAATCTAAATCTAGAGCTGGTATCAGAAAATTTTTCTAGAAACAGCCAGATAGCAATGAATTTTTAATGAATTAAAGGAATATTGTAGGCTTCATGACCCTGTCTCTCCCTGCCACAATTATCCAGCTCTGTCCTTGTAGCATTAAAGCAGTCACAGACCATATGGAAACCAATGGGTGTGCTGTATTTCAATAAAACCTCATTTATGGGCACTGAAATTTTAATTTTATATAATTTTTACATGTCACTAAATATTTTTCTTCTTTTGATTTTTTTCAATCATATAAAAATATAAAAGCCATCCTGAGCTTACAGACCAGCCAGAAAATAGGCAACAGGTCAAATTTAGTCCATGGGCCCTAGTTTCCCAGCCTCTTGTATAGAGAAAGAGATGAATCCTGTATATGGCCCCTGTTGGAGACAAATATTCATTTCTAGTCTGCCACCAGAACCTGCTGTTAAATGACATGCTGATAGACAATATGGTAAGACTTGATCAACAAAGCCAGTACTGTAACTTTGAGAACCTCAGAGTATGTCATAAATGCCACGTCAAGTGCCAAGATTTTCTTTACACTGCATTTTTTAAACTTTTGATAAAAAGTCACCAACAGCTATTCAAGTCTATTTCTACTTGGTTGTTAGAAAAATTCTTTCTACTTTCATTATATTAGAAGCATCTTGAAAGGAAATTAACAGTTTGTCACCTTAACAGTGTGAAATTATGCAGATGAAAACTGTAATTTTTAAAAGATAATGTCTTTTATTCATTTATATTCATAAGCATTTACTAGAAATATCTGTATTTAGAAGACTTTTAAAGAAAAAATACTTCAAAAATTCTAGAAATATCCCTAAACTAAAAGGATTTGCTTAACTATGCCTGCATTTTTATCCCCAAATCTTATCCAACTCTCAGCCAGCGATGCCTTAATCACTTGTATAATATACCAAACTATATATACCTACAGTTTGACAGGAAACAAATGTCATTGTGAGGTTAAAAACATGTTTTAGTTCCTTTGTTTCTTATCTGTACTACAAGTATATCATAACATGCTATAATAAAAGCAAAATTCTTATTCAAATCTCTACTAAAATTGATATGCATTTAGTATCCATTGTATTTTCCTTGATAGTTATCCATACATATGTAAATTTTATAAACATCCTAATTTTGAAATTAGATTCAGCATTTTTGACACTTCCTATTTGTAATAATCTCTCCCACCCCCAAGAAACTAAAATAGGCTTACATTGCAATAAGCTATTCCACATCTGGTTATCAGAATCATATTTTGTTATTTTAAAAAAAAATTCACAAAGAGCAGTTTCTATATGCTTGGTTTCTCCTTCTGTTATTACCCATTTAACAGTAGTTTCACATACAGCCAGGCATGTGCCAAACATAGGGCCAATAATAAAAAATACTGACTTAATATAATTTGCTTCCTTGGCTTCTAAGAAAGCAGAAAGCGTTGAAAAACTGTTTTGTGTTTATTAGTGAAGCTATTGTAGAGGGTGATTGGGGTTTCATTATAAGGAGCCGGCAAACAGTTTTAGCACAAATGCCAATATACATTTTGCAATCTAGTGCAATTTTAAGTATTTTCACTCAAATGGTTTTGCAGAATCTACAACACAAATAAGTATATTGTGTTTGAACACCACCACCAACTACCATACTATTTGTTGCATTGATCTTCATTGTGAATGCTTCAAACCTTTCTACTTTCATGAAATGTAATGGGCAAGTATATTCCCTGGAATCCCGAGGTATGATTAGTTACTAAGCAATCAGAAAAATCACAGCAAGGCATATTTTTGAAAGAAATTAAAAGGAGTAAAGATCACTTCTCTATTTGTGTTACATAGCAAATCACACAATACCTCATCGATGGTACTGTATATATTAACTAACCACCATGGGCTAGCTGGAAGCTCATACATCAATGAAAAGATCTTTGTCAATTGCTGTATGCCTCATTATCTCACTAAGATTTCTTGGCAACAATTAACAGTTACCCAATTCATAGAAATTGCCTTTATTATTTTTGAAGCAGCTACTTTCTTTGGCTTTAATGACTAAGAGAATAGAGACAGATGTCTCTGTTGCTAGGGAGACTGAATTAAAAAAAAAAAAACCTTTGAAATGAAGTAAATAAGCAACTACCATCTTTTTTTTATAAAGGAAAATTCTGTTAGTTTTGAATTAACTATTTGTTTTAAAAACAAACCAGCAGTAGCTCCAATTTTTAAAGAAAATACACTAGCATGGTTTATTACTATTCTTCTCTGACAGTAATAAATCATTAAAAAAAAAAAAAAGAAAGAAAAGAGAAGAAAAGTAGGCCCACCTGTGCACTCAATATCAATTGAGGTTGTTTATCTGAAACTGGTACTTTCTTTGTCCTGGTACCTGAATTCAACAGGAATTACCTTTTTATATCATGTGTCAATCCTCTATAAGTAAAGAGAAAGCAGCTCCTCCTCTGAGGTAGGAACACCTAGGCCTTGCAGATGAGGCTTGCCTGGTGAGTTCTTGGAGCTGATGTCCTCTCCTCACCTAGTTCCCATCTAGCCTGTAGCCCCTTGTCCAGATCTCTTGACTCTGGAAAACAAGTGGTCCAGGCCAAGAACCACTTGTCAACTGGGCCTAGCCTAAGTGACATTACTTTCTTAAAATCTCTCTCTGCTCGTCCTTCCTCCTTTGTCTTTAATTCCTGATGCTTGATACTATACCTAACGCACTTGCATTTTGGTATAGCTTGGACACACATGCCCTGTTCAATCCCTGCCACCATCCCACTCCTAATTTCATTATGCTTAAAGACAAATGATACTGCCACAAGAAAGGGGGAAAAAAAAAACAGTTTGAAATGAAATCACATGTAATAAAAAACAATTGCGATCCACCTAAATTCTTTGAAAGAGCCCCTAATCTCCTTTGGAATCTATACAAAATCTCCCAAACATCTTTCTCACCCTGTTTTAATTAAACTATTACCAAGCATCAGCATTCAATTTAAGTATAAACTGAAAATTGAATAGGCATTTGTTTTGCCTATTTTGCTTAAATATTAGTACAGTATGTTAAAACACAGCAAACTATTTTGTCTCTCTATTTTTAAACGTTATATGCTATCGCTATAATTAAAAATAAACCATAGTATGTAAAATGCCATGTAAAATAAAAGTACCTTCCTTTTCTCATTTAAGAAAATGTTCAGAATTATACTACAATTTTGGGCTTCTGTGGCCTGGGGACCTGAGCACTATTTATAATGTTCTTTGTAATATTCTTCTTTGTAAAGGCAGATTCTTAGCTCCAAATGCTAGACTGAAAAGTTTACAAGACATTTTCATTTGAAGATTTTCTGTACTTTTTAAATTAAAATTCTAATTTCATGAGATGCAATTAGTATGGAAAACAGACAACCATCGGGTCACATTGGACAAAACTGGGTCCAAATAAATCAGTACGGCATTTTGGGTAAATAACAGAGATTTTGGGCCCAAATCTCACTTCAACCACTTACTTGATATGGTATTTTAGTCGATTGCTTGGCTTTTCTAAGTCTCACCTTTGTTGATGGTAAACTGTGAATATTAGTTACCTCATAAGCTTTCTGTGAGAGTTAAAATGATGTAATGAATATAAGTATTTGGTCCAATACCATCAAAGGAAACTCTGAATAAATGGCAGTAGTTATCACCATCATTGGCATTAGCTGCTTTTCAGTTTTCTGTCAACATTAATTGGAAATAGTTTTCAAACTTTTTATGAGAATTGGGGACATTGTTTATGCCTGTTAGGGTCATGTTACTTAAGAGGTATTTGCTTTAGATCCAATTGTGATTTATTTCCAAATATCATATTGTTTTCACTTTGGATGATAGTATTATCTCATTAGATATACTAATTTTAATAGTCATAGCTTGGTCATCCTAGCCAAGCTAACTAGCTTGCTCTGCTCTTCACACAAGTTGCTCCAGCTCTTAGAAGACATTTCTCCCCCTACAAAGAACACTCTCCCAATTTCTTGTTAAAGATTCTCTTTATTTGAAATCTACTCAGAATCTTATCTCAGCTATTAAGATTTCCTGGTGAAATCCTACTACCTTATATTATGGCATGATAGCAGAGATTCTCAGCTTTGTGTAGCACACACAGAACGTTCATTTAACAAATGTTAATTGAACACCTACTATATGCAAGTTACTATTCTAGCTCCTAGAAATTCACCACTGAACAATTCAGAGAAAGTCCCTGCTTTCTTGGTCTCTACATTTTAGCTGTAGGAGATTAGAAATAAAAACAAACCAATAAATAAATTGGATTCCGTTAGAAACTTGTAGAGTGAAAAATAAAACAAGTAGATTTGAGAATGATCAGAAGGAGTGCTGAAAGTCAGGGAAGATAGGGTCACAATTTATGGACACCTCTCTTGTGCACCTGCACAACTTTCTAGAAGGTTCTGCTAAGGTGACATGTGAGTTGAGAGCTAAATGGTACATGAGAATTGGCCACACAAAGGTCTAGGTAAAGAGCATTTCTATAACAGGGACAAGACAGAACAAAGGCTCTAAAGAAAGAATGAGTTTTGTATCCCCAAATGGTAAGAAAGACAGTTGGCTGCAGCATTTGGGCATGAGGGCAGGTCCCCAGAGATGAGGCAGAAGGTAGGTGTTGAGATGTTTCCCACGTCTGATTGCATAGTATTATCCTGAGTAACTTTTGTAAAACATGGATAGGTGGCCCCATTTCAGACCAATTAAATCACAATCACTGAAGGTGGAACCCCACAACTCGTGTGTGTGTGTGTGTGTGTGTGCGTGCGTGTTAAAGTTTCCTAAATGATATTAAAGTGCAACCAACACTGAAAGCCATTGATAAAGAGCTTTATAGTCCCTGATAAGGCGTTATGATTACTATACTGTTTTTCAAATTAATGTTCCTGGCTACATTTTAATGTCTCATCTGCCCATGTAAAGTTTGCATTCCTGGCATTTTCTGATCATTTTATACGATGCAATAGATGCACAATGCAAGGCTGTGATTGTCTTCTGTTTGCCTAAATCTGCTTAGAGTGCACTGGAGAAACGACTCACGCTCCCAGGCATGTTCCCAATTACATTTTTAAAAAATAAACAAACAGGTGCGTGCAAACACCAGCACTTAGCAGCTGGTTCCCATGCATTTCCTCAAGGGAAATGGCTAGGCATTCTCCAAAGTATTTGCAAAGAAGACAAAAGAAGGCTGTTTTTACTTTTCATTTGGACTTGAACAACACCAGGACCTCCAGGCCATGGGGAAGAGAGTCAAGACCCGCTCATGCTGATAAACCTTCACCAAGATACTCATCTCCCCAGAAGCCCAGTGACTTCTCTAAGAGGAATGAACCGTTCTCCCAATTTAGAAAGTCAGAATCAGAGGTACAGTGGAAAGGACTAGCTGTTGAAGGTCACACAGAACACAAGACGGAAGAACACAAGCAAAAATTATGGTGTTTGAAAATGCGTGTTGGCACGTGCGGAATTCCAAAGAGTCATTCCAGGATTGTTTGAGGGCGGTCTAGCTGTGACATCTGTCACTGCAACGGCAGCCAGGGTTGGTTTCCATAAATCTCTGCTTCATATTCCCAGTTTATGAGAAGGCCCTTCCTAATTGGAATAGAATAGTTCTTCAGTTTTGAGTGATAGGAATCATCAGAGGTCTAGAGAGGCTTCTTCCAGGTAATATGTGATTGGAAAGGAGTTACGTACTTGGAAATTTATTTCTGACATTCTCATTGTGGGACACAAAAGTAATGATTGCTGTGAGCATTCCAGACTTACATCAGCAGTCTTCCTCATAACTTTGACCTGTATCGGCATGGCCAATCTTAAAAAGGGGCTTCTAAAATCACAGGTTAGTTATGTATGTTTTGACACTCTGATTCTAGTTATTTATGATAGGGTTTTCAAATTTGAGCCTGGGTTTGAATCTTATATCTGCCACTTACTAGCTGTGTGATCTACACAAACCACTAGAACACAACTCCATAAGGAGGGGGGCTTTTAAATCAGATTTTTTTTCTGGTGATGTATCATTATAGAAATGCTTACTATGAATGCGTCTGCTTTAGTTTCTGCATCTTTCAAATGGGAATGAATAGTGATACTATCAACCTCATAGATTTTTGTAAATATTAAATGAAATAATGCATGCAAAGCACTTTGCACATTGCATAGTGAATAGTAAACACTCAATAATGTTAGCACAGGAAGGACCAGTGTGAGCATAATCCTTTTTAGAAGAATATTAATAAGATAGCTTTCTAATTATCCACCTATAAATATTTTAACAATAGAAGCGCGCTCTCTCTCACAGATTACCTAACAATCATTCTCTTGAGCATCTGATCCCAAATACAGCCTCCGAACTTCAAACTAAGGACTGTATTTCTAATAACAGCTAGAAATTGTATACAGATTTTTGATTCACCTATTTCAGCATCTTTGCTTTAAAAACTCCTCCCCTTTCATTTTGAGCTCCCCTTTCATTTTGAGCTCAGTCTAGGAAAGAATAAAATCACCATGGTGACAACTGCCCCCTCTTCGGAGCATATTCAAATTTATGTTGAGCTTTTCCTGAAGCTGCTGTGTCTTGCCTTTACATTGTCTCTGAAAGTCCCTCGAAGGCAGGGGGATTTCTTTAACACTTACGGTCACCTTCAAGGATGCAAAAGGGCATTTTGGAGTTCATTTTGGAGAGCTGGAATTGATAAATTTGATAATAAATAATTCTATCATATTTGATTTGGGGAAATTATTTACTAGGGCCCTTGTGTTAAAAAAGTTGCAGGTGATGTGAATAACAGCTCCATACAATAAAAATATGTGTACAATACTTTCTTTCCCCTGGAGTATCTGGTCAAGACATTCATTGAGTGAGTGTCACTTATTCAGAAAGTTGTCATATGTGTTATCAGCTTGGGCTCCGACGCTGACACAAAGAACCAATGGATCAAACAAATTTGGGTCTTTCTGCTTTATAGTAAACAGCATGTTACCTTGAGTTATACTGTGAAATAATTGCTATTTCACTGTTGCGTTCTGCTTTATTGGGAAATAGAAGCTGAGAAAAAAGCCAGATAAGGCTGGTTGGTTAACAGAAGTCTTCGGGAGTACAAAAGTTATGACAGGGTTCCATGGGGTGTTGTAGGAATTAAATGAGATAATGTATGTTTAATCCTTAGCAGAGTTGGCCCATGATATTATGAAGTCTCTACATGCTAGCTGTTATTAAGTTCCAGAATTTATTATTACTGCTGTTATTGTTGCTATTGAATTTCAATGTTTAGTATAAAATATATCTACATTTTGGGAAAATTCTCAATCTGATTTGTATATATAAAGAACTAAAATGGCTTTCCAAAGGAATCCCACAACAGAGAGCTTATGAGCCTTCAGAGGCAAAATCCTGGATATTGTGCACCTTCAAAATATTATTCAGTATAGGCAGAGGGGTTTTGTTTGACAAAGTAGTCAGAATTTATGCTGTATAAGAAACTTGGGAAAGTGTGATATGGAATTTTCTTGTTATCAAATATCTAAAATAGCTTCCACACTAACCTCCAAAAAAAAATGTCACTAGCATTTCTTATACCTGAATTAGGAAGCACACCAAAAGCAGAATTATCCTCTAAATGGCTAATTTCACACGTCCAAATCTAAATTGATGACCTTCAGTGTGTGATTTATATAGAGAGGAAGCTCTAGAGGGCTAGAATAGAGCCCTCGGGTAACTTTCTGAAAGAATTTCCCTTGATATCCTTAACTTTGAACACATGCACATGCGTGCACACACGCAGGCTGATACAGAATTATTTGTCTCATGAATCATCCTGCTCCATGTCCTGTTAAAATAACAATGTCACTATGCAGGAGCATAATCTCTTTGCTCTCAAATGCCCCACTGACATGCTTTTCCCCCCTACGGCTGGCAATCCATGAAGACTCTTGACGATTCAAACTGATTTGTTCCTTCAAGGAAACTTGGTGGTCGGTAACAGTTTTTTCTTGTGAAGCCCCTAATAGTCTTCCCAGGAGTGACATCTATGTGCACATTGGGCCTCTTGAATCGATTTAATATCTCAATTTGTGCTACCAACATTTCATCTGACAGTAGCACGTCTCCAAAGCACTTCTGCGGTAACACCACTGATCTCGTTTAAGGTCATACATCTATTACATTTGGAATTAATTCAGTTTTTCTCTCTATGCCGGTCCCATCAAAGTTCTCGGATGTAATCACACAAATATAAAATGAACTCAATGGGTGCCCCACAACGGACAGCATTTGCTCATTCATCAGAAAAAAAGTATTTATTGAATACCTACTAGGTCCCAAGCAGCTGATTCATACTAGGACTTAGCCAAAAGGAAACCAGACATGGCTGCTGTCCTCCCAGAGCTTGGACTCGTAGGTGGAAAGCCTGAATAAAAACTGGCTAGTCCAAAAAGATTTCTTCCTTGAATTTCAAGCACAAGGAGAAGTAGCCACCTATAGCCCTCTCCTGAGTGCTGTGGTTTAGGGGAGAGGTTCCCCAAGGAACATCCGCACACACGTGCTGCCTCAGAGTACCACATATTGTCACCAATTTCCGGTGAAACAAGAAAAAAAAAGAGAGCTTCACCAACCTTATTATCTCCCACGAATTCTCTGTGTAAATCTTTCATTTTGGTGACAGTGGTTACTTGGAGTTTGCTCACATCATTTTTTTTTTTTTTTGTCAGCTTCATGTAGTGCAATAGTTCCCAATGATATTTCCAGCAATACCTTCTCAATGGCCACCACCTCATACCATTGGCATTATTACTAATTATTCTTACTTATCTTGGTATGGTTTTGTTTCTTAAACACATTATTTTAAAAGTCAATTCTAAAACAGACTTAAACATTTTAAAATATTTAAGCATGATTTTCCATAAATAGAAGGTTAACTGTAAAAATGAATTAAGTTTTAGAATGTTGCTAATTTCAAACTAGATACCACTGGCTAATGAAAGCCATGAGTCCGAGTCTACTATCTTTTTCCTAAAATAAAGGCATTAGCAAGTTTCAGAGAATTGTTCAAGTGAAGGTAGTTACAGACTAAGATACTCTCCTTGAAGTAATGGCTGTATCAGGAGAAATTTGAAAAGAGAATAACTTCTCACTGTTTTATTAATCACTTAAGGATCTTCCTGTACCACTGGTGATACGCATTTTGCTCTTTTGGTAACAATGCTATAGTAATAGTAGTAATAATAATAATAACAAAAATCAATAATAGCATGCTCACTCTATGCTCAGCCCTGTTTCAAGCACTTTTATGCATAATAAGGAATTGACTCTTTCTGGGAACCTATGAGAAAAGCATTTGTACACGTGGGAACCTACAGCCCTAAAATTTGCCCAAGCTCATAGAGCTGTCAAGTTTAAAAGAAGTCACCGATCAAATCTAGGCTCTAAGTCAAACAGACCTTGTTCCCAGATTGACCATTTACTTTGCAACCCTGGGCAAGTCACTTTAACACCATTTTGCAGAAGAAACTGAAACTCTGAGAGGCGACAAATAGATAACATCATATGCCTGGCATGTGGACGCAATATTAGAAGGAAGAAGAGAAGAGTGGCATTGGAATCCTGCTGCCGTTCATTAGCTGTGTAACCGTGGGGAGGTTGTTTAATACCCCTGAGTCGCACTTTCCTCATCTGTAGAATGAGATCCTATCAATTCCTGCATAACATTGTGGTAAATGTTTTGAAGTGGCTGCCGTGAAAGTCTAACTCAGTAGTCGGCATGTCACAGGCCCGCGACAAGCAGGCCTTATTATGCTGTGGCATGCTTAGCAAATTCCCGTCCTTTATTTACAACTCATTCTGCTCCATCCATTCTCTTGGATGCTTTCCCTTTTGTGTTCCGCCTGCAATGATAACTATAATAACTCTTTCCTCTGAATTTCATATCACCGATTTCATTTTTTTAAAGAACCAACTTGTTCTTCCAATGTAATTGAACCTTTTAGAGAGCAAGAAAGACTTATAGACTTTTTTAAACTGCTTATATTATTTAACACACTATACTCTCCTAAAAGGCACACAAAGAACACTTAGTAGAATAAGTTTTAAAATTAATAATTGTCTGAAATGAGAAGGATTACAACAGCAGTACCTAGGAAGGTCATTTCTGATCCAAGTAAAGGTGAAAAAAAATGTACTGTCTTTTGTTTTCTGAAGATATGTTTTCCCCTTCATGTCAGCTGCCCATAATACTTGATATGAATATCACCATCTTCTGCTGAAAGATATTAAATCCTTCTCATAAAAAAATAAGATACATTTTTGGTAGGAGTGGAATGGCTTAACATCCAAGATACAAGGTTCTCAATTTGACCAAAAGTGTTACATGCTAATATCTGATCAGTTGTCTTCTC
>NW_012150652.1:537650-549599 GCF_000956105.1 Propithecus coquereli | reverse complement strand
TTTTCACTTCCATAAACAGTGACTGGTAATCCCCCATGCTATCCTTTCACCAACATCAAAGACAATTTTTTAAATCTCTGATAATTTGCCTAGAAGGCCAATACTGGTATCTTATACTTTATGGATTTTTAAAAACATGTTACTTAATTATCAAAAGAAAGTACCAGTACTTTAGAAGCTCATCCCAACTACCTTCTTCTCAGTTTATAAAAATGACTTCTGCATTTATGGAAGATAATGAGAAAGATATGCAACATTTGTTTATCTCAGGTTTTAATCTTGGATCATGTAGGACCACTGAAAAGCTGTCCATTTGAACTTCGAATTGGTCCACACATAACTGCATTCAGCATACTGTTATCAGGGAAATACTTTAAGACATGGTTGCAGGAGACCTACTGCTGCATTTAGTTTAAAGATAATATTGATAGTATAGTTAATTACAGTACCTCTTCATATGAAAGCTCATATGAGAAATTTCTATCAGACCTAAGCATTAGGAAAATCTTTGTTTCACCTAAGTAGCGATGGTATTTTCTTTTCCTTTTAGACAACATAGATATTTCAAGTGGACACATTCCAATTTGGGCTTTGCTCAGCAATAAGTTCAGAGATAAAATCTGCAAATCTACTTAAAAATTATGTTAAGCCCCCTTTCCTCAGCTGCCACCACGGTGCTCAGTTATTCCCAGGAAGCTAAGGCTGTGTTGACTTCATCCAGCCACTAGCACCGTGCCTGGCAGCACCAGCCCCCCACTCTCCTGCGCCATAGCCTTGGTCTCCGAGCTCACCCGGATCTACTAGCTCCTCATTCTGCACGACCACGAGGAGACCATCATGGAGGATAAGATCAGTGCCTGCATGAAAGCAGCTGGTGTAAATGTGGAGCCTTTTTGGCTTGGCTTGTTTGCAAAGGCCCTGGCCAGTGTCAACATGGGAAGCGTCACCTGCAAGGGAGGGGCTGGTGGGCCTGCTCCAGTCGCTGGTGCTGCCCCAGCAGGAGGTCCTGCCCCTCCACCACCACCACTACCCCAGCTGAGAGGAAAGTGGAAGCAAAGAAAGAAGAATCGGAGGAGGCTGATGATGACATGGGCTTTGGTCTTTTTGACTAAATCTCTTTTATAACATGTTCAGTAAAAAGTTGAACTCTTAAAAAAATTTATGTTAAGGCATTTCATAAAGAGAGTGAGAGAGAGAGAGAGTAAATCCTCACTGTTAGTGGATTTCTTATTTGCCCGTGGACTAAGGCTTATCTGTAAACCCAAAGTCAAGACTCAGGGCACTTTCTTGGTCGTTCATGGACATGTGAAGAGGTCAAAAAAATTTGAGTCATCCAACAGGCATGTTCCCAGCGGAGGTCCAACAAGGTGATGTTCTGCCTTCTTCAGCTCTCACACCACAAACAGGTGTCCTTTTCTCTGTCTATATAGTCCCACATTTTTTACACTTTTGTGCTTTTTCTTGGTAATTTTGCTGTTTACAATGGCCCCCAAGCATAGTGCTAAAGTGCTGTCTAGTGTTCCTCAGCACGAGAAGGCTGTGATGTGCTCTACAGAGATAGTACATGAGTTAGGGAAGCTCTGCTCAGGCATGAGCTGTGTGTTGACCACGAGTGCAATGTTAATAAATCAACAGTACATATCGAATAAGGTGTCTTTAAAAAGAGACACACACAAAGCAAGGTGACGTATTGATCTGTTGATTTGTTGATGAAAATGTTGTAACCAGAGGCTTGCCATTTCCTAACCCTATATTTCCCCTAGGAGCGATGGTTCCGTATTCACTAATTCCATGTTCATGGAGACTTTATAGAACATGACTGCGTGAATAACAAGAATCAACTGTATTTATATATTCTTTATTAACACATCCACTCTCGTAACCCATTTTCTATGGACCTGGGTGTGGTATGCATGTCCACACACACATATATGTACACACGCACAAGCAAATACCCACTCAAAGACCTTAATTATATGCTTTTGATGTATTTATAATTTATATTATATATAATAATATTTAATTTATATTAAAGTGATATTTTAAAAATATCTTTTAGTATTTCAGTCAAATTAAACTTATAATTTATTTTTCTTATATCAATAGTTTCTCAACATTTTGTTAAAATGCTTGATTTTACCCAAATTCTGTTCTATTTGCCCATCCTGGTTTGCACAGTTCTAATGATACAACAAACATCTATGGAATACTTTGCTTTTTCTGTAACTGTTTTATAATAGCAAAGTGAGTCATTCAAAAATACTCCCTCTCAATTTTCCAAATGAGGTATTTAAAGTTTTCAATAGTGTCTTACAATTACTTTTCTTAGTTCATAATATAAATATCTCATGGATTTATATACTCAGGGGTTTATAAACCCAAATCTACATCCCAGTGATATTTAGCAAACATAGAACACTATTCTCACTTCAGCATAAGTGACAACAATGGGAATTTAAACAAAACAATGCATAATTTTTTAAAGTATGTAATTATTTACTAGATCATAGCATATCATAGCATATCATATTATATTCTTTACACTAATGTAAATATTTATCTAGAATAATCTCATATTTTTGTTTGTATAAAAAAATCTAATCAGTGTATTAGTGTCTGGAGTAACAGATTGAATGACAAAACATATTTTTTCTCCCTCCTAATTGTGCAAACTTGAGCAAGATGTTTAACCTCTTGGGACTTCTGTTTCAGGATTAAAGAAGACTTTACTTTGATGGTTAAATAAAATAATTTATGTCAGAGAAAAATTTTTTAAATATGGTATATATTAAATAGTATATATTTAATAATTATTCCTTTCTCCTTTTTCTCTTAATAATTGTTATGTTAAAAACACCACATGCTTCATATATTAGTTCTGTTTATATAAGTTCTGTTTTATTCTTTAAATTGCCAAGAAAATATTCATGAAATATGTAATATTGCATGACTTTATCAGAGAGAATGTGAAATATTTAAGGAAAACCTGTTGTAAATCTCACAATGTTAGGAGGCAACTCAGACATGTTGTGTAGAATAAAAAAAAAGTTTCAAAATGTACTCATCTTAAAGGTTAGCTGGTGAGTATTAAAGAGTGTTTCGATGCTAGCAAAAAAAAAGAAGACAAGGAAAAAAGAGGTTGGTGTGATACTTTCAACAGGGTGCTAATAATTTCATTACTTATATGGAAATGGATTTTATATTAGAGGAAAAAAAGAGCGTTAATCTTATTTTTTAAAAGGGACTTGGTCAATTATATATTCAGCACATAGTGACTATTATGAACCCTTAAATGGGAAGGAAAGTGAAAATGTCAGCTTATATTCAACCGACAGGATGAACCGACTTAAATCCACACATCACCCACTATGGGCTGTGTTGCCTAAAAACATATCCTTTATATAGGTCTCCTGATTTTCCCCAAAATTCTTCCTAAAGTATGGTTTCTCTCTAATAATATCAGAAATTTAAAAATATTTGTAAAGGCAATCTTTAAAAGCATCAGGGCTTTTCCCCATGATTTTTAATTGTCTTTCTTTTTTATCATCATATTTTAAATAGTAAAAAACAGCCAAAAATTATGGTTTTAGTGATAACAGAATCACTTCTTGCATTTCATTCTAATCGGGTTGAAAGCAGGTACAATTGCCCTACAACTATTATAAGGATCTACACCTAAATCTAGTGTTTTCTGTGAATCCAACATGGAGTAAAAACCATTTTATACGACGCTTCCAGTTAAGCAAAAGAAGTCACATGGAAATATTTAAGGTAGATCCCTGGCCAGAAAAGCTGTATACCTTAGGATACTGCCTCTTAAGAGCAAAGAGAATGGCATTTAAAACTTCAGGCATAAGTCTAAATGAAAAGGAAAAAGCCATAGGAGGTCTGGGAAGGAACTGAAAACCTGGGAAAACACTGGCTTATGTTTATAAAGCCTCTTATTGCCTGGCAAAGTCACTCTCATTTATTATATTAGGGCTGAAAATGACACTCTCAATGAACAGCAGAGGGCAGAAGCCTTGCAGAGTCCTTTTCAAAGCAGGTAGGTGTTTCTTGAAAACAAGTTCAATGAAATGTAAAATGCCAGACGGTTAGCATGAAGAACTTCTTCTAAAAGTTGATAGTAGTGTTCTGCATGCCGGGCCCTGCCTCACCGACTAGCTTGTTATTTAGCCATAATTCAACACATTTTTGGTTGTGATAGTAAATTACAAATACTTCCCTAATCAAAGGATGGCAGTGTATAATGAAGGCACTGAGGAAACTTAATGAATTTGCAGGACAGCATGTCAGCTAGATCACTGTAAAACATCTGGGCACTTCAGAAAGGTGTTCAAGCTTTCATCTCCTAAGCTTGAGATTCTGAGATTTGCTTGTATTATCAAGAAAGTCCCCAAGATCACGTAACCTTTTCTCTTTCTTCTCACACCCACATGCCATTCCTCATTATCTTCACTATCCTCTGCCTACTTCCCAACCAACATGTACCATAAAACCGTCTTGTTACCTTTACCAGAAGATTAAATTAGGTGATGAGATTAGGATGAGGAAGAAGAAAAACAGGGGATGATTGTCAGATATAACAAGGTCAACAAAACCCTCTAGGAATCCTCAGCAAAGGCCTCCTTCTCCATTGGCAAGCTCCATTATTTCATGTCCGGCCCATGAAACTGTCTTTCCTTAACTCTACAGTTTTCTGGTCTCTTACTTACTGGGAGAAGACAGATGGGTTAGCATAGGATATGCCAGAGTCTTAGGTCTGTTTCACCATACGCCCTCCTATTTCTTCCAAAATTGACAATTCTGCATTTATAATGGATTTCCTAAGCACTTGGTTATATTTCCCTAAGAACAAAAGCAAAGATAGACCCAAGCTTCTAGGACAGAAAGTGGCACCAGGGGATGGTTCTCAGAGCAGATGACACCTGATCTGTGAGCTCTCTACCTTCAAGTCAGAGAAGTGTTCTAACCAAAACAGGCTTGCACGACCAATTTGAATCTGGCCTCCAAGACTCTAGGAACAAGTATGCTTCAGAGAAAGGCAAGCTGTGATGAGCATTGTTTATTAAATTAAATGCCTGTCTCAGAATAAAAGCACAATAAAATCCAGACAGAACTGGACCACTCTAATAGAAGATTCTTCCTGCTGAGGCCACACACCCATGAAAACATACAGAGATGGCAAGAAAAATAGGAAAACTAGCCATACTAGAGTGGTAGATTTCAAACAAGTTGCTTAGACTTTGGTTTCTTCGCCAGCAAAACGGAGCTGGTAACATTCATTTATTCCTGAGAGTACATCTAAGTACCGGGATACGTGCTATATTGCATCATCTAATTTAATTGTCACTACAGCCTCATGAGAGTCCCATTCAGGCACTATATAATCTGCTTCATATGTACTTTCTAAACTGACTGTTCCAACAAGGCTATCTGATTATTATATTATGCACACCTCCTTCATAAGTGTATGGCCATCATCACCCTGTCCTGAAGTCAATTCCTGCTCTGTCAGCCACCTAAGACCTACTCTTTACTCACTGTCTCATTTTCACAGAAAAACGTCTTCTAGCATTAAAGAATTAAAAAGAAGACAAAAGGATTTAATCCAGACACATTTTCCATTTATTTATCTGATCACTAATGAGTCTTTAATATCTCCTCCTATACCTTATCCTTAGCCATAAAGTCTATATACATACTCAGATTACTATTAATAAAAGTATGCTGTATCTGATGTTTTAACTAGGTCGGATGCCCCATCTCCAAATTAAAATTGTATACTGCATTATTGGTCCCCAAAGAATCTTTTAATTGTCCCACCCCCAAAATTAACCATCTTGGTAAGATTCGATCTATAAGAAGATCAAAGCAAGATCTAAAAAGCAAAAGACTAGAGGGAAATGGCTGTAGAAATCCCAAGAAAGAGCCCCAGGGAGACATTTGATATACGGGACTAGATGATGTAGAAATATATCAAGGATGCTAGTTTAGGGGCAATAAAAACAGAAACAATGTTAACTAGAAACATAAGGCTTTATGGCTTCCTTTTTGCCTTCTGTCTTACGGCCTGTATAGATTAACAACATTAAATGGATCAAGAGGGCCAAGTATTTCCAACCGAAAGGTCTTTACACTCTACAATGCTATGTTACGTGGTCCAGCTAACCACAGCCATTACATTTCATTTCCTTGTGTACACATCAAATAAGAAATGTATGGTGACCGAATTATTTGGAAGGAGTAAGGGCAGGGGGTGGTTAGGGGCATCCATCCAGGTAGAGAAGGTGGAAGATGCAT
Source organism: Propithecus coquereli (assembly GCF_000956105.1). Classification (NCBI taxonomy): domain Eukaryota; kingdom Metazoa; phylum Chordata; class Mammalia; order Primates; family Indriidae; genus Propithecus; species Propithecus coquereli. The sequence continues at coordinate 543,296 of NW_012150652.1, read as the reverse complement.
GACTGAAGAACTGTCAAGTCACTCAATTGGGTTGGGAGAGGGAGAGAAAATAGCAGATTTCAGAGACAGAAAATGGCAGTACAAATTATTTTTGTCCATTACAAAAACAGAAAAGAAAAAGAATGCTTTCCTGCACAAAGCTGGAAAAGCCCTATTTTGTGCCCTGTTTGAAAGCACTTTGATCAGCAATGGAAACACAACTTGAGGCAGAGCAAAACATGAAATTGTAGCTATGATTCCACTCACCAAGAGGGTGGGTCTTCGATGTACAATTCAGCTAGCTTTACAGGAGCGCTCCACGGCAAAGCCAAATGACGATGCAGGCTCCAGACTGCTTAGGCAATAAAAAGCTGGACGGAACTGTTAAAGTGAAAAAGAAAATAGGTAAGATCCAAATGAGCACATAAAACAAACCCCAAACATGCAAATAAATACCACACATCTTCAAAATGAAGGAAAGTTGGAATTAGGAGCTAAATGAACTAAATTGCACACCTTAACTCTTTAGAATATCTTTCAGTAGGGGAATATAAAACATATTAATTAGTTCAGTCACTTGGACTATGGCACACCATTACTGTTAAGATACAATATTACCACAATGGTATTATAGTATATCTATCTGTCATCCTTCAAAGATGATGCTGTTTATAATACAAATGTGAAGTACACAGTACTAGAATGGTTTAAATGCGTCTTTCTAGCAATATACAGATCTTACGTTTGCTCTTCACATTTACAGATAATTTAATTCATCTTAAAATTTACAGTTTGCACATCCATCCAATTTGAGCATTATTTTACTGACTTTTAAATTCAAATATTTGTTAGCTGGTACCACTGTCAATAGTAGATGGGGTAATATTACATAACAGGAAGGTCCTAATGATCCCAACACAACTTGCTCTGGAAAAATAACCTAAGCTTTTATCATCTAAAACTGGGGATTTAATAGCACCTATTTCATAGAAATGTTGTGAAGATTAAATATAAGACTCCATCAAAAGCACTTGGTACAGTGCCTGGTAGCTAGTGATCCTTCAATACATGTCAGCTGTCATTTTCATTGTGGTTACCACCAGTCCAATGCTACATGTCTGAATTTTATCAACGGAGATGTTGGGCTCGCTTCCTGATGACTAACTCTTTTGTACAATGCAAATCCCTCCCCCTCAAAAAGGCTACATGTTAAACTAATCCACCCTAAGACACCTGCGGCTCTTTTGCTTTCCCCCTGCTCTGGCCAGTAGAACTGGGCCAGTGAGGAGGTCAGAAGGTGATTTCTTAAATCCACAAAGACAGTGGTGTCAGTGCACAAAGAAAACGAGGGGTGCACCAAAAGGGAGTGACAGCCATTGAAAACAAATAGGCCTAATTTCCCAGCTTTATTCGAGTCATTCTCATCTTGGACATGAACTATGTTCACATGTTTACTGCCCACATGTAAACAGGATGAGTCACTTGTCATTCTGCCTTTCCCAGGCAGGGCATAAGGTCCTCTAATGAGCTGAGAAGTGCCAGTTTGGCTGAGCCCTGCACAGCCACTGCTGGCTACCACATTCCTAGATACCCTCCTCACAAAGTCAAACAGTAATTTCAGACTAATGACTACACCTTCTTCCCCGACCACTCTGAAAAGTCTTTCTGCCCTCCCCAAAGACTCGTGGCAATCTAGAATTAAACTGTGGAGTGCTAGCACCCTGATCTTCCAGATGGTTGGAATGTTTTTGTCAAAATGCAGTAGGGAGTATGGAATTTAAATCATAGCAGACCAGGTTTGAATTGTCGTTGTCACTAATAAGCACAACCTCATTCAAGGTTTCTGAGATTCTCTGAGCCTTGGTGTTCTTATCTGTAAAATGGGGAAGAAAACACCTACCACACAACATTGAATATCAAAAGAAAATGCTTCTGGTGCCCAGTGAATGATAATTACCATTTCTGCTTTCCTTTTTAAGCTCCCTTCCTTATTATGGTACCTCGGTAATGCAGATTATATGGGATTGGTAGGTATAGGATTGTCTAATCAAGAGTATGTGTCTTTAAAAGACAAATTGACAAGACTAGACAGAATTCTGAGACCTTGTATAAACTTGCTTTGTTTTTATTTTGTTTTATTCAAGTCTTCAACTTGGCAATCAGAGCCCAGTAAAGCAATATGGTTCTTTGATTTCCTCCTTAGAAACACTGCAGCCTTTATTGTCTTTATATCGCACAACTTTAGCACTTAATTATATCCTACCTTGGAATAATTAGGTGTCCTTATAATCAAGTCTGTTTACTCACTTGTGCAGTTCTGATCCTTTAATCTCTCTTGAATATTAGTTTTTAATGCTATTAGGAGCCACAATTTAACAATTTTATTACTAAATAAAATTGCAAGAATATTTTGAAGGAGATTCACCAATGGGTTGAACTGAAAAACTACTTTTACAATCAGGAAGAGTACAAAATTATAAAATGATGCCTCGAAGTTAGAAGCACAGAGGGCTGATTTGCCTCTTCACTGACTTGCTGTGCAACCCTGGGCAAGCCACTGAACTTTCTCTGGGACCTGTCTACCGAGGAGCCTGCAGTTGGGTCTGCAGACACGTGTCTCTGCTAGATCACTAATTTATTCTAAAGATAAGTTAAAATTCTCTATGATAATAAGACTGTAATAAGACAACTGTCAAATTTAGGCAATAAAACATGTTACTTGTTTAGTTATTCTATATAATGTTAATTATAAATTTAAAAAAATGTAAAAGTGTGCTACTAGAAAGTCAAAGAAAAATAGGCATGATCAGCGTACACAGTAGACTCGACACATTGTAATGATTAAATCACTGCTCTGCAGTTCAACTGCCTGGGTTTCACACTTGACAAAAACACTTAATAGCCATGTGATCCTAGACAAGTTATAATCCTCTGTGTTCCTTGGATTCCTCCTGGGCAAGATAGAGATAATAACAATATCTAATCCATAGGGTTCTTATAAAGATTATATGGATAATTCACTTAACACAATGACTGGAATATAGTAAATATTAGCTATTATTATTGCTTATTTTTATTAGTGAAATAGAATTACACAAAAATCCACTAATTTTCAAGCTATCAAACTCACCCCATATTTTTCTATATGCCTTATAAATACTTGTCAAATAAATAAATGAGAGAGACTTTTTGACCAGTACATTTTACCCATCAAATATGCAATAGGAAATGGCACATGCTTTAAGAAAATACATTTACCAACTGTTGTTATTTACTAGGTTTTCATCTATGTTAAAATGTATTAGATAAAGCTTATATGTTTACTTAAATTAAATACCTTATAATTAAATGATAAAACTAAGCAAGCTCAAAATTTATATATTTTTCTGGAATATAAATTTCTGTTATTTCAGTTTATGTGCAGAATTTTATATGATACAATGCAATCTTATCTATATTTTCAAAGTTTTTTTGAATATTCTTTTATAGTATCATTGTGAAAAATCTAAATGATTCCATCAAATAAAATCTAGGTAAAAGTCATTCAAAACATATCAGCAGTGGTAATGACTGCTTACATTTTGCTAAGCATCCTTCTAGGTATCGCTTTATAAATAAATTCGCCTGGAATAGACAAAATTGTGCATAAATAGTACAATGCTATATATCGATATTTATTCCAAAGCCTTTTCTCTACTAGAAATTTACTTTCTAGATTGTTGATAGCAGTTAATTTGGGTCTACTTTTGATTCAAGCAAACTATTTTAACTTTCCATTTAATGTTTGTAGGAAATTTGAGAAATTTAAATATTCTATTTAAAAGTATTACAAAATAAGCAAATAAAAAAATTAAACATTATTGACATTTGGAGACTAATTTAGGGATGCCTCAATTTGTATCTTGTAGATGGACTTTTCTACCATTAAATGTACAAATCAGAAAAATTAAGCAAACACTAGACTACATATTTTAAACAAATGCCACAAATGAAAGTGATATAGACAAACCTATAAAAAGCCAGACAAGAGGAATAATACTTGCAAGATGTTGTTATCTTCATTCAAACTACCAGTTCCCTTAATGGAAATTAAGTTTATAGGCTTAAAAGAAATATTAACAATTTTCCCTTTAGATATAAAGAGAATGATATTACAATGTGAGGAATGGGAGATTAGTAAATGCAAATTAATTGACTTCTTTCTAATGAATAAAAATACAGATTTCACAGACATAAAAATATGAGCATATGAGTTTCATTACACACAGCAGAAGAAAATGAAGTGACGAGTTCAAACGAATGACTTTCAGAATACTCAAGCCATTTTGCATTCTACTGTTCATATAACTGTTTAGAAACTTCTGTCTTATTCAAAAAGGAATAGTCTAATTCCAAATAAAAGATCTCTCTATTACTTAATAAAGAAGTTTTATAATGAGGTATTTGGACCTGCAATAAAATCATTTTATAACACAAAAAATTATTATTTGGTCTGGATACACCAAAACCAGTCAACTAGTACTATTCATTTTCTAATTTGACAAATATTTAATTGAGTGTCAATTATTTATCAGACACCATTTCAAGCTCTGGGTCTATGCTGTGCAATAATGTAGCCACCAGAGACATGTAGATAGCTCTTGAAAACTTGAAATGTGGCTAGTCTGCAGTGACATGTGCTGTAAGGGTGAAAATACACACCCGATTTGGCAGATTTAGTATTTTAAAAAGTGCAATATACCTCAGTAACATTTGTACTTTGGTTACACATTGAAAATATAAAGTTTGGTATCCTATTAATATATTAATACAATTAATTTCACCAGCTTCCTTTTTATTATTTTTAATGTGCCTATTAAAAATATTTAAACAACACATTTTGCTTGCATTATATTTCTATCGGACAGCCCTTCCCTGGTTGATACTAGTGGTGAACAAGGAACACAGCATAGACCTGTGTATTCACGGAGTTTGCATGATTGTGGCTGGGCAATGATGCTGTTTAAGGACTTGTGTCAGATGCTAAGGAAGGTGTATTAAAGTATAAGCTGCAAGCCAACCCCTGTCATTGTGCCATCTAGTAATATGCATCAGGAAGATACATCAAAAGTCCTATGGCGACGCTATTAAATACAAAGAACGTAAAATACAATGCTGCTTTATGCAAAGAAATCTCTCTACTAAAGTTATAGCTGTTCAAGGTATCTTACTTCCTTTATCACGAGGACAGTGTTTGACCAATATTCAGTGCAGAACCTACCACTGCTGTTGTGGGTGTGTTCCTCTGGCTCTGGAGGAAGAAGGAGGTTCTCACATTTTATTCGCTTTTAATGGCAAATTTGTACAGTGGAGCAAGAGAGTGGCCTCATCACAAATACTATTTGAAATGCACTGATATCCCCCCAAGCTAGCTAAGTTGGATCATAGGAAGAGGGAGCTGGGAAAAAAATTTCAAAAAACATCCAGAGGCCCCCGAAGCCTCCCTCAGGATCTGAAGGCCCATTGTGGTTGTGACAAATAGATTAGAGAATTGTGGAGTATATGTTAGAGATTAATGAGCAGGGCATAATCTTTGGTGGTCCTGACCAACACCAGGAAAAAATTATGGGCGCCAAAGAGTAATGACAAGGTATGCTTAGAATAAATTTCAAATGGCAAACCTTGATT
>NW_012150652.1:530953-535710 GCF_000956105.1 Propithecus coquereli | reverse complement strand
CTTCACACATGTATACACACCAACTTAATACAAGCCATTAAAATTGGAAGGAATGTACTCTATGTTGAATGTTTTAGAATATGAGAGTGAGGAAGGGGGTAGAGAAATGTGGTAATAACATGTGTTTGCAATATTTTGAAAATTAAAGATCCCATATACCAAATGTCATATAGATATAATTATACTTTTGGATTTTCTAAAAGTACAATCATTAAACAGACCAAGCTGTTAGAATATTAAAATAAAAGGTTATGTGCTAAATTTTTAAATACAAACAATGCATATTTTAATCGTATTCCTCTCATATCTAATGGCATCAATAAAAATTAGGAATACACATTCAAAATCAATTTCAGAGCTAAATACTCATTGTATGAGGTGTTAGTAGAAATAATGCCACTCTTGCAAAAGAAGAAATAAAAATGACCTGATTATTTACTGTGTTAGTCTTACCATCATGAACTGTACCCTATAAAATACAAATTCTCCAGTAAGAGTAAATATAACCACACTCTAAACAAGAAATCAGCATAATTACCATCGTAAAAAAAGAAATATTTCCAGAAGTAGAAAACAAATGCCTTCATCCTTTCCGTTACCCTCCCCCTAATTAATTAACAGATTGGCACAGTCTAAGAACAAAATTTATTTTCAATTAAAATAAGAAGCCCGTATGTCATGATAATTTTTTTTGTTACTATTTCTAATGTGCAAAACAAAGGTTTGCTTTTAGCATTGAACATAATAATCAAAACAAATCCTTTAATTTTCAATAACTGTAAGGAGACTTCAAGAGTTGTTCTCGTAGCAAGGTACTACCTCAATGGTTAATCCTATTAAGAACTGAGCCATGCACTGCAACTAAATCCTCTGGGGAATTTGAGGAATCAAAGGCTTACTGCACACTTAGAAGGCAACGACTTTTGTAAAGGGCTCTATTATATGAGGAACAAAAGAATACCACTTGTGTACTTAAATATCATCTGCTTTTCCTTCCAAAATACTCCATTTTTAAGTAAAGATATGTGATTTAAATGTATTTAGAGTTCAGCTTTTGGCACTACTCTCGTTTCTGAGTAGAAGTGCCATCTGCGGGCCCCATGGCTCACGCATAATGATATGCTTACAAGCTGCTTCCCTTTTCTGCACAATGTACCCTTTTCACTTTAACATACATTTTCCATAAATTTTTGAATAACAAATTGGGCTGTGGAAGTTTGTTGAAACGGGACAAGGGAAATGCCTGTAGGCTAGAAAACGGCGATTTTACTTAAGAAATTGGTGCGGTGGAAAATATCCATTCCACCTGCCCTACCCCCCTCACAACCCCCCATGCACCTACCCTGAGCTGTAATCCTTTAAAATTGCAGAGGAAACCTCTTCTCCCCTCGATATTTTAGATCTGTACATTAACTTGGGCAAAGAGCCCACATGCCTGCCATCCATTACACCTGCTGTGTGACAAACAGAAGAGAGTCACCACAAAGACTCCCAACGTTTGATCTCCTGATATCGCCAGATGTCTCCCATTCACATCCAAACATCACCACAGTCATTAATGCAACTCGCCCGGCTGGCATTTAATAGGGAGAGAAAGTTGAATTCTAGCCTAAAATTCTAACTATCCAAGGCTTTCAAGGTGTGAATATATAAGCTATTAAATATGCTTTAATTTGTAAACTTTCCAAATATTAAGAGAACCAATTTCATGGTTGGTATGGGAACTGGTACAGATGGGCAGATTTTGCATTTTCCAGAAGAGAAGACCTATATCATGCCCCATTTGGCTCCTGAATTTTGAATTTAAACAACAAAATTTACCTTTACTTTATCTGTTGTATGCTTAAACACAATTAAGAATAATCTTAATTGTTGGCTCTAGTTCAAATACAACACTTACTGAAAGGAGAAGTTAGTAAACAAATAACTAAAGTGAAAGAAGACATGGACAGAGACAAACTAGGTCTCCTACCCCAGGCCTAATAGCACTCATAAAACTATTTACTGATAAGATTCTAGTAGAGAATTAAAAAAAAAAATCAGATGCTCAGGTATTAGTTCACATCTACTGAATAAGAATCTCCAAGATGAGGCACAAGAATTTTAAGACTTCTTTGTTAATGCTTTTGAAACCAATCTTAGACCTTGAGCTTGGCAACTTTTGGAACTATTCATGAGTATATAATCTAGCAGCTTGGCTTTGGGGGACTTTGTTCTATCCCATTCTTTCTTTTATGAAGAAAATATTTACTGTGTGTCTACTCTGTGCCTGGCACTGGGCACTAGGTCTACATAAAATCTGCAAGACATAAGGTTTACCTTTGGAGAGTCAACTTGTGGCTTCAGGAACAGACGTTAGGGTGCCTAATATTACAAGGGGAAAAGCGATTCTTATATATGAACTAAAGGAAATGAAAAAGATCTGAGATACTGTCCCAAAACTTACAATGTGTCCACCAATTGGACATTTCTAGAAGATTTGGGAAGGAAGAAACCACTAGACTTACATCAAAAACTCTCAACATCTATGCCTAGGAAGGGGTCTGACTTCCTTAAGGGAAGAAGGTTGAATTTAAGCATTAAGAAGGTAGCCAGAAAGATTGTAGTTTCTTTCTGTATCCTTCCTGCGTTAATGCTCAGACCCATTTAGCTCTTCTTTCCTCCTTCTAGCTTCTTCTCCCTCTGGACCAAAATTATTTTCTCTGCAGAGAGGTTCACATTGATCAGCTGCCCAGGGCCCCATGTCACACTACCACAATACCCTGCTCTATTTTCTTCATCTCACTTACTGCTATGTGAAATTATTTTCTTCGTTTTTCATGTACCTCTTGTCTGTCTCTCTAAATCAGAGGTCTTGCTTATCTTGTTTACCTGTCCCCAGGACCTAGAACAACACCTGGCATGAAGTGGATATCTAATACATGTTGAATGAATAAATTAATGAATCAAAAGTAATTATACAGTACTTACAATTCCTTGATTCCTTCTATCACCAGACACAGATTGTTTTGCAATGTGTCTTCTTGGGCATATATTATTAGTGAATTTTTCCTTTGAAATCCAACTTGATTCCTTTCTATGTTTCCTTTGGCCTGTCTGCATCCTAGCTTTTACCCACTGGGGATGCTTGCACTTGAACTCAGTTCAGTAGCAATCCATTTTTACCTAAACCCAATAGATCTTTAACCCACATCTCACTAGAATTTATAAAATATCCCATTATCTTTCAGAAGAGACAAAGAATCCACACATATTCGAATCTTACATTCCATACTAAAGAAGACCAAGAACAACAACAAAAAAATCCCTCAAAGAAAAAATACACAAGGAATTTCTGTTTCAAGGTCAAGGCAATAGAGGATACATTCAGACCATCAACTCGTAGAATAAGAGGAATTAAACATTGAAATCACTGCTTTAAGGATTTTGGTAACAATTGCAAATATTAAATCAGACTTAAAATTACTAAGTGCTATCAAGCCACATTTATTTTAGTTTTTTCTCCAGCTGCTCAGCACATCTCTGCAATTTCATAGCACCTACTAATGGAAAGTGAGCTCAGATTCTATTGACAGTTTCATGACAAGTCATCCTTCACCTTCCATTGTCCAGTCTTCTTAGCTGTTCATTATCTTGACGGCTGTGCCTACGAGATAATGATACACTCTGCTTCTACCCCTGACTATAACACATTTTTGCTCCAGGGTTCCTTTTAATTGAAACACACTGTCTGTGTTACTGGTTTTGGTGCAAAAGTAAACACATTTAACACAAGAATTCGGTTTGTATTTGCTTTACCAATAGGAATTGTGTAAAAAGTCACCTGCCTCTAGAAGAATCATCGAATGATCCTTTTGAGACATTAAATTTTTTTTTTACTCTTTTGTTTTACTTTCATTGCCATTTGTCACTTCTGTGAATGTGATAATCAATTACCTCTGCAAGAAAAAATATTATGGCCAGCCTTACCATTTCTCTGGGTGTCCCAAACCCATTCAGGAAGTAGTGAGTAATGTTTCACCAACTCTTGAGCATAAAATTGACTGGAAATGCTTTTACTCTAAAAAAGTGGGATCTAATAAATTGTGCCTGTTAAATTATCTGTGTCCATTGCAAATTGCACCAATAGAGTAGAACAGAGATGCCCGACTTCAGGATTAGTAGTAGCTGAGTACAGATAAGATGTGGTGCTTGCCTACCAGACCTCAGAATTTGAACTCTTTCAACAAAAAACACAACTGAATGCTTTCCACCAAAAAATATATTTCAAAAAATGAATACATGTATAAGGAGCATTAGGGCTTATTTGAGAAGGAGAATGTGGAAGAAAGAGCATTTGCTTTCTCTTCCAGGAAAATAGGAGTTGTTATAACAAGGATTAACACTGTGTGTTTGTATGTTTGGAGGGAGATTAATCATGCACCATCCGTAGAAGTAGAATGTTCTTAAATGTTAACATGTAGAAGAATCATCTGGTAAAAGTGTAAAATTTCAGATCACTAGACCCTCCCTCAGAGATTCTGATTCACTGAGTCTGGGCTAAAGTTCAGGAATCTGAAGGTTTCATGAGCAATAACAGGTGATTCTACTGCAGATAGTTTATACCCGTGGTGCTCAACATGGTAGCCAACGAGCATTAAAACTGTGGCTAGCCCAAATTGAGTGTAAAATTGAATGTAAAAAATGCACAGTGGATTTCAAAGACTTAATATGAAAACAAGGTTATAAAATACCTTACTAATAATTATTACATTGGT
>NW_012150652.1:529312-530903 GCF_000956105.1 Propithecus coquereli | reverse complement strand
AATATGTTTTATTCCCTCCAAAATCACTTCTGGCCAAAGAAGTCTCTTAGACTTTTTATATGCAACCTTGGTGTTTTCACTCTTTGGGATAGCGTTTCAATTAATTTAATTCATCCTCTCTTACACACAGAGATTTCCACAATAATTTGTCAAATGCTGGCATGGTTTTGCACAGAATATGTGGCTTCTATCATAAAGATGCACCAATCCAATCAAAACACAATTGCATTTTCAACATTCAAATGTAAGATGTGTGATCCAAAGCTTATGTTCAAAGGCTTCAAAAAAAAAGGAAAAAACAATTCTACAAAAGTTTAAAAAGATACCCCATGTAATACCAATTCATTAAGCAATTTTGAAAGGGTCAAATCTTATTTTGCTTAAGGGTTATCTGATACAGAAATTACTGGAGTTTTATAAAATATGCACTCTCTCCCTGCTCATTTTCTGAATGAATAAATATGAGGCCAATTTTATACAGAATCACTTCAGCTTGAACTAATAATTGTGTATTGCATGCCTAGAATAATGTTTGTTTCAGAGGGATACATATAAAAAGGAATGCAAAAGAAAACATTAAATCAGTCACTAATTATAATTAATTCATAGATAGTTGAGGTTCATTTGCTTTTGCTAAAGTATATAAAATAGTACTCATATGGAGGCCTAGAGTGCAATCAAATGAGTACTAGATCATATAAGGACTGTTTTCATTTACTGAATAGCTTTAGGATACAAAATACCATTTTGGAAGACAAATTGGAATAAGCAGAAACCTGTAGGTCTCACCAGAAACTGCAAATACCTTGCTGATTATTTCCTTTATTTTGAGGGATGTACATGGCTCATTTTCAGAAAATTTGAAATCATTAAGAAAAAAAAAAAAAAACTTGCCATAAACATTGCTTGGGATTTGATTGGCAGTGAAACATTCTGGGAAATTTGATTTGTTAATGAAACATATAAGGAGATTTATAAAATTGTCCTCATCTCTTTTGAAATGTAGATGGATGGGGAACTAACCCATGGAATAAGAATGCTTTTTAAATAGTAAAAAGGGCTTGACCTTTGTGTATGGAAGCTGGCTTGCCTTAAATGATGCCTCAGCCAACTCCTTGGTTTTGTAATATAGTAATTATCATATTTAACCTCTGTCCGTGAGAGAACTATTTAATTGTTGATCTGATCCTCGCAACTATCACCCACAATATCCCTCAAAGGGTTATTCAGTTGTTCATCATATTCACTCCCTGATGTGGAGGCAAGTGAACCTCTTTCCCACACACACCCCCATGCCCTCATTTACACCACCCAGGGAGAGTTATTCAAGTGAGCTGGTGAACAGAGATCAAGTGAGCTGACCACCTGCAATAGTACATGGACACAGTCATCCCTGGTGAGAGCACGATGGGAAATACTGAATGACTGTAGAATGCACAATAACAGTAGCAGTCCACCAAAAGCTATACATACAACTACAAAAGAAGAAGAAGAAGAAGAAGAAGAAAAGCTTAGGGCATTCAGTTTATAAGGAATTTGGTTTCCAAATACACAAACCCTGACCAGTGCTGGTCTATGATCAATTTTTACC
>NW_012150652.1:519467-521362 GCF_000956105.1 Propithecus coquereli | reverse complement strand
ATAAATGTCTTATCTTTGTTTATACCGATTATTTTTATTGACATACGATGTAAAAATTTTGCAAGGAAAAATTTTGCAGGGAAGTCTTGTAGAATTCTGAAAAACAATTTAAACAAAATGTTATTGTCATTTTAAGAACACAGATAGAGGTAGGGACTCAAACAATGATAGACTTAACAAAAAATTCAAAACTAACTCCTAACTTTCACTTTCTAGTCTGGAATACAGGGAGCTAGAAGTCACCACTCCATCTTAACAACAAGTAAAAAGCTGAGCAAACTGAAAAATCAACTCTTCTTAGATCTGTCAGAGAAGTGAGGTCAGGGGGCAAACTGCCGCCTTCAAAATTTGGAAGACAGATAAGCATATACAGAGAATCACAACTTATTGGAGCAGAAACCCACAAGCAGAAACCTCCACGGACGGTGCTGAGGTAAGAAAACCTTAACTGTAATTGATGAATTGCTGGAGGCTCAGTGTGGACAGCTCTAAGAGTTAAAAACTCCAGGGAAATCCAGTCATGGGGGTGCTAAAATACATCTGTGAGTTTTTCCCCCAGGAGCTCTGCCAAATCCTTACAGTGAATATTGTAGGAAAAAAAAAATCCCCTTGTTCTTCTGGCAGGGGCAGGGGAAAAGGAACCATTTTGAAATGCACCAGAGCATTCTGTTTCTAATAAGGTCCGTCCTGAGGAGAAACTATTTTACCAGAGCCTAACTTGCTGAAGATTTATCTGAGCCTAACCTACCTGTGGGAAGAGAAATATCAGCTCCAGTCCCTCTAACCTTCCATGTGGGGGAAGGGAAGATGCCAACTCTAGCCCCTCCTGCCATCCTGTCCTGCCTACGGGGGATGGGGATACCAAGAAGCACTGGTGAAGTTCACAGTCCAAGTTCACCGAAACTTAATCGTCGAACTACGAAACACTTCTCTCCTACATTTTCCCACTCCATTATAGAGGGCCTTGTATACCACAATTTGCTTTTCTGTTTTTTTTTTTTTTACCCAGTACACCATGCCACTCTTTGAACAACAACAACAACAAAAATGACAAGGCATAATAAAAGACAAATACATAGTTGGAAGAGACTGAACAAGCATCAGAACCAGACTCAGATATGGCAGGAATGTTGAAATGATCGGACCAGGAGTTTCAAAAACCTATGATTAATATGCTAAGGGCCTCACAGGAAAACATAGAGAGCACACAAGAATAGATAAATAATGTAAGCAGAGAGATGGAAATTTTAAGAAAGAAAAAGGAATGTTAGGGATTTTTATTTCTATAAAAGAAATAAAAAATGCCATTGATGGGCTCATTAGTAGACTGGACACAGCTCAGGAAAGAATATCTGAGCTTGAGGTTATGACCATGCAAACTTCCCAAACTAAAAAGCGGTGAGAACAGAGACTGCGGAAAAAAGAAAACAAACAAACAAACAAACAAACAAACAAAAAACAGAATAGCCAAGAACTGTGAGGTAAATACTCAAAGTATCCCATATGTGTTTGATGGTATACCAGAAGAAAAGAGAGAAAGCACTAGAAGCAATATTTAAAGAATTAATAACGGAGAATTTCCCCCAAATTAATGCCAGACATCAAACTGGAAGACATCAAACTATACCCAGGAAGTTTGGAGAACACCAAGCAGGATAAATGCAAAGAAAGAAAGAAAGAAAGAAAAAGACAAAGAAACAAAAGACAATGACAAAAATAGAAAACAAAGAAACAGAAAGTATATTTAGGTATAACATATTCAAAGTTCAGAAAATCAAAGATAAATAAAAAATGTTGAAAGAAGCCAGAGAGTTTTCAAAAATCTTACATATAGACAGGCAAAGATAATAGTTACATCCAACTTTTCCTCAGAAAACCATGCACACAAGAAGAGA
>NW_012150652.1:509354-516849 GCF_000956105.1 Propithecus coquereli | reverse complement strand
AGGTATAGCTCTAACAAAATATGTACAATATCTATATGAGGAAAACTGTAAAATTCCAATGAAAGATATCAAAGAAGAACTAAATGAATGAGGAGATATTCCATGTCCATGGATAGAAAGACTCCATGTTGTCTAGATGTCAGTTCTCCCAACTGGATCTATAGATTCAAAACAATTCCAAACAAAATCTTACTATAATGCTATAATAATTGAGACAGTGTGGTATTGGTGAATGAATAGACAAATAGATCAATGTAACAGAACAGACATCCCAGAAATAGACCCACATAAATATAGTCAACTGATCTTTGACAAAAGAGCAAAGGCAATACAATGGACCAAGGATGATCTTTTCAACAAATTGTGCTAGAACAACTGTACATCCACATGTAAAAATATGAATGTAGACAAAGACATGGCACCCTTCATAAAAATTATTTCAAAATGGATCAGATATCTAAATGCACAATGCAAAACTGCAAAATTTCTAGAAGTAACATAGGTGAAAACCTAGATCTTGGATACGGCCATGATGTTTTACATACAACACCAAAGGCATGATCCATGAAAGAAATAATCAATAAGTCAGTGAGGATGTGCAGCAATAGGAAATCTTAATTCATTGCTGGTGGAAATGCAAAATGGTATGGCCACTTTAGAAGACAGTTTGGCAGTTTCTTTCAAAACTATATATACTCTTACCATATGATCTGGCATTCACACTCCCTGGTATTTATCCAAAGGAGTTAAAAACTTATGTCCACACAAACACTTGCACATGGATGTTTATAGTATCTTTATTTAATTGCCAAAACTTGGAAGCAACCAAGGTGTCCTTTAGTGAGTGAGTGGATAAATAAACTGTGGTACATCCAGACAATGGTTACTATTCAGCAACAAAAAAGAAATGAACTGGTAAGCCATGAAAAGACACAGAAGAAACACAAACACATATTACTAAGGGAAAGAAGCCAATTAAAAAATCTACGTACTGTATAATTCCAACTATATGACATCCTGGAAAAGGTGAAACTATGCAAACAGTAAAAAGATTAGAGGTTTCCAGCGATTAATGGGAGAAAGGGATGAATAGGCAGAGCGCAGAGGACTTTTAGGGCAGTGAAACTATTCTGTATGACCCTACAATGGTGGATACATGTCATTATATATTTGCTAAAACCCACAGAAGGTGTAACACCTTGTGGTGTAACACCACAAGTGGACCCTTATGTAAACTATGGACTTTGGGCATTAATGATGTGTCAATGTAAGTTCATCTATTGCCACAAACGCGCTGCTTGGGGGGTGTTCATAGTGGGGGAGATTGTGTATGGGGAGTGATATATGGGAACTCTCTTCTCTGTGCTCAATTTTTCTGTGAAAATCAAACAGTTCTAAAAAATAAAGTTTATTAATTAAACAAAAGTAAAACTATTAAAATAAAGGGTTATGCCTGAGAATGCCTATGATTAGTCATGCAACCATATAAAACGTCAAGATGATTAACAGTCCAAGATAGATATCCTGTTGTGTAAAGTGGATGGAAAAACAACCATTTCTGATCAATTAGGAGTTCTTAGTGGTGGAAGAGTTCATGGATAAGCTTGGACAGACTCTTTACAGCTGATATTTTGGAGTTCTAACCAGTTTAAGTTGAAGCATTAAGTAAAAGTATTCAGATATGACCCACTCAATCAGCACATATAAACATTTGCTTTAGAAATGAATCTATTCATTCCACAAATATTGACTAAATGCATTAAACATGGATCATAGATGGCATCATACAAAAGCTTCAGAAGATGAGTGGACTGTAGGCTCTTCTGAAATGGAACTTAAAAGTTAATAGGAAGTTAATAAAGTGAACACACATTAATGCCACGTGTATAAGAAAAAAACAGCTTTTGTAAGTCTTAATGTAGTAAGTACTATAAGAGGAAAATAAAGAATATAGTAGAACAAGCCAATGCTGGGAAAAATATTTCTGCCTGGGAAAAAGGTAGTGTAAGGTCAAGTCTAAAAGGTGAAAAAAGGGATCAGGTGGAAATAGGAGGAGAGGGAGAATTCTGCCTAAGAAGCCAAGAGGACACAGAGGCAGTAAGGTGAGGGTCCTGCTCTGAGAAGTGGAGTTTGGTTGGCATGTCAGGTACACAAGTAGTAGGTAGAAGCCAGACTGGAGAATTGTAATGGCAGTTTGGACTCAATTTAGCCAACACTGGGGAAGAAAGCATTGAAAATTTTAAGCAAAGGAAGATAGCATGACTCTCATTGAGCTTTTAAAAGATCTAATCAACAGAACTTTTGATTTGATATGGGAAGGGGTAAGGAGGTGATAAAAACTATCTTCAAGGGTGTGCAGGAGAATAAAATAATGTTTACTTGGGGGAGAAAAGTCAGAAAACTCATGTGTTGGCTTACAATATAAACATATATACACAGTCTATGTTATAGTAACATCTACATAGCTGTAATTCCAAAGGAATGAATATTTCAAAGCCTGATAATCCAGTAACCTAGTATATTAAATCAGTTTAAGTGAATTGTAAGAGTTTATTCTCTCTTACAGAAATGAAATACAATTTAAATAATTCATCATCTCCCAAAGTCTTTTAAAAGCAGCATATTTGGTGTATCATATACTACAATATGCTTTCAAAGCACCATTTGAAATAAAGCATTACCAGATACTCTCCGTATGTGGAACAATGTTAAATTCTAGTTCTGCTCCGAGCATAATTAAGTACCCATAACACCATAAAACTTTTATTAAATTACGGTGTTGGGAATGAAATGTAAATTTGTCTTCCAATATGATGTTGGCATTTCAGCCTTTTTTTTTTTCTTTTTGCTGCCTGAATATCATTAATAGTGAAAGTTCAGGGAATAAGTAAAGCTGAAGTCTTGGGTAGAATTCAAGGTGTCACATAATCATAAATGTTAGTATGATTGTATTTTTTTGAGGTATTCTCCATCCCTCCTACTCTTACCTATTTTCTAAATAGCCATCATTGATATAGTTTTTGATTATAAAGGGACTAGTAAAATTGGGTTAAAAGGCAAAATACCTCTTTAAACAAACATTATCTTTTGTCATTATATAGGGAGAACATAAATAGCTTTAGCTGTCAGTTGTTTATACTACAAAATGTAAAAGAATATAAATATTCAAAAGCATGAAGAAAAGGCTGCAAAGAGAATAGAGATTTCCCTTAACACAAGGGAAGAAATTTATTTTAGCTCTAAACGAATTGAAAAAATAACAAATATTGATTATCCTTGAACTCTGCAATATGGAAGGGACATGGGCAAAAGTCAGGGAATTCAGCTACTTGTAGGGTATAACTGACTACTTGAATTTTTTTTTTTTAGAAAACTAATATATTTTGAGAACATTTCTACCTAAAGAGAGAGATCTTTCCCTTTTAGAAAGGGGAAATAAGTTGATTTCTTTTGAGAAAATCTACCTTGCACCAATATAAAAAACTGCCAATGCAAATATTTTCAGGGACAACATCTGTCTCTAGAATATGTCATGAGCAAGCAGAAGTATCTCTCACCTTCCCCAAGTCTCTGGAGACATGACCCAAACAGAATGTGAATACAGTTTTCCATTTTGTTTCACTTCAGGGTCTCCTTAAGTGAGGAGGGATTCTCCTGAGAGGCCTGGGAACACTGTAGCCACCACATCCAAAGCAGGGTGATTCAAGCTGATGTCCCAGTAAAGGAAATGCATACTCCAAGCTCTTTTTTTTTTTCCCAACCCACCATTTGCTCCAAATGATAAAATCACAGCCTCAAGGAAAATCACACCTCAAAAAAATTGTCTGTATTGGCTGTTCTCTTAGAAAAGTTGAGTTTTCCTGGAAAGTTAACATTCCTTGTCAGAGAGGAGATAAAAAATAAATGTGGCACAAAGATGACATTTGAATCCAAACAAAAGTTTGCCTTTTGCTTTTTTTTCCCCCCTTTTCATACAAACTGATGTGCCAAGGAAAACAGTCCCAATTTAGCCTTCCATAAGCCCTTTGGAGTAGTTCACAGATATAGTCTCTCATAGGAAGGTTCACTTGCAAACTCTTGTCAAAAGGGAGCAAATACTCCATGTGAAAACTGTGCCTTGGTTAGAGAAATGGATCCACAGAGAGGCCACAGGGGGAAAAATGCCGGTGGCTTATTTATTGAATGATTCAATGTTTTACACAAGGAAAAATTGGAGTATGCCTCATGAGCTGAAACCACCTTCAGGCTGACAAAGTTCCACCTACAGAACTTAAAAACATTAGCGTGTGATACATTATGTTCAGGGTCCAGCGATAGGCAACACTGCCAATCCTTGTCCAATTCGTAGTTACAGACTGCTCACCACAGTGCATCGGTCTACCCACCTTGAGTTTACACTAGAAATGGACAAATGCCTACTATTCACGAACAGCAGTGACACTAAGCACTCCAGAATAAAGAACTATGCAGACAGAATATGAGAGGAACTTCTGATGCTCCAAGTGTTGAATTTTCAGCAGTGCCCCTCTCCAATGGATTCCCACAGTGACCTCAATTATGGGTCTCTCTTGGCAATCTTGCCTCACACGCATTGTCCAAAATGTAACTCCTTATTCTTTTGTTTCAACTCTTCAGTGATTCTTCACTGACCACAGGATGAAATCTAAACTGCCTACCATAAGATCATTCAAGATATAGTTCTGGTCTTCTGGAACTTTCTCTCAACAAGCTCAGATTCTAAGTCCTAGCCCCGGTGGCTTTGAATCTCCCTTCCTGTCCTTTGTCTCTGGGCATTTGCATGTGCTGTCCCCTCAGCCTGGAACACTCTTGTCTTCCATCACAACCCCTCCTTTGCCCTCATGACCGGATAATTTTAATCTATTCCCGGAGCATCCTGTGCTCAGTGTTACTTGGACACAATAGATGAGAGTAAGTTGCTCAATTTTCTGTCGCATCAGAAAGACTGTGAGTCCCTAAGGACTAGGTAGCACAGTGTCTGGTACAACAGAGAAACTGAAAAAAAATATTTTTTTTTGAATAAACAAATGACTGAAAAAGAATTCACCCAGCTTCTTAGTTAAAATTGAATCGTCACTAAAGCATTCAGTATATTGCAATCCAAATTTGAGCAGACCATAGCAAAATTAGGAGTAATTATCATAGTGTCCTAGGGCTTAATAAGCATTCAATAAATGTTCATAGCTACCATTACTGTTTACATTACAAAAGCATTTTTGTTTTAGAAAATCTTTCACAACTACTATTTCTTTTTCACTGCAAACTCATATAAAGGTTTTTGCTTAACACCTTGTTAAAATAAATATAGTTTGATGGATACACGGCTCTTCCACAAGTGGTTTTGTTTAAAGTGAAGGAAACCTGTAAAGACAAGGGTACTCCCAGTTAACAAACCACATGAGTGCATACTACAGTAATAAAAAATAATTGTAAGTAAAAATAGGTCACTTGTAACTTTAATTAGTAAAACCAGAAAATTTTAGGACAAACCGTGGGGATGAAAACCCGCAAATGCTCCACCAATAACTTAAATAATCCTAGTGGTATACATACAAGTGACATGTGTGTCATTTTAATAAAAGTACCTAGAGGGCACATTTCTAGGAATCTGTGCAGCAAGTAAGGCACACGTGTGGATATTACTTGTGGATAAGCACTATTTACTCTACAAATAAATTACTATGTAGCTTACATTGTTAGGGTCGCATGATAGCCCTATAGCTTAAAAGACTGAAATAACCATGCATTTATCTTGTCACTACAGGTACTTACAGTGTAATTACAAGGTCAACAGTTACTGTGTAATTACGTAGTTCCAACATTGTGGTTCTTAAACAACAACAAAAAAAAGTACACCGTTCTCCCAGTACCTGCTGAGAACCCCTCTCTACTCCACCATACTCACTCGCAAATTTTAAATAGCTGCAATGACATTTTTAAAGGAAAACAAATCAAAGCATCTTTATTGGAATAATAGCTATCTTAGAATTATTAAGACCTCAGACATCTGGTCCAATGCCTTAATTTTCTTAAGAAGATTTTTAAAAATTTTCTTATAGTAGTATAACTAATTTTAAAAGTAACTCAAGATAAAAAATAACAGAAATAGGCATTTTATTTAGCAGCAATAACTTTATAATGGTTGTTCATCACATCAAGTGAAGAGATGCGGCACATTTTTTAAAGGGCAGATTTCCCAATTGAATGCAATCAGAACAAAATGGTATTAAATCATAACTTATGATCCCCCACCCCTAATCTTTAATTCCTCTACATTTCAGATTCTAAGTTTATTTCTCTGGGTCTGATTAATACTGGTATCACACTGTATATCATTTTGTGGTTGGTTGTGTGTATGAGTGGTGTGCCTAAATATCTTACATATTTCTCTTCCAATGTATGGTGATTCTGAAATCATAAGTTCTGTTCAAGCCTTATGAAACCCTTCAAATCCCCCCCACACTTTATTTGAAGAAGCAAAAGGACACTGCTTTGATAGTCAATATTTGAACAACTCATTCCAAATTTTTTGTAGGTTACTATCATACAGAGAATAATAAAGAATTTTTTTAATTACTTTATCTCATAAGAATGGGCTGATAGATATTCCATCAATGTTATGATTCCCTTGGATGGAGAAATGCTAAATGCTAAGCCAAACAGATTTTAAAACCACAATTACTTGGTAAACAAGGGAATCATAGCCAAATAATTATTCATGAGTACAAATTAAATTCAACTAGATTTTTAAAAAAAATTTTCTTATTGAATTCTTCTATCTATCTCTGGCAAAGCCACTGAGCATAGTAATATCAGAGTGCCATTACTTCTTCAATATGTTTTGCGCAAAAAGAGCAATCTGCATACAGGTTTTGTTTTGTGTTGTTTTTTGCTATAGGGTCTTTCTTTCTTCTGCCTTTCTCCAGTGATGAAGCACAGATAAGGTATCCAACACCAGTGTGTGTGCACCATTTCAAAAGGGAGTGTTTGTTCCCTCATACGGTCGTTCTCTGAAAAGCAAAAACTAGGCAATCGCATAAAGAACATCACCACACAATTAGCTTTCACCATTAGTTAAAGACTTACTATAATAGTAACCAGGAAGGAAATCTTACTCTATAAAGGTAGACAGGGAAACTTCCTCTTCAAAAGAGAATCTCAGAATAGGAGATTGTCAAAATCTCAAGAGAAACATAAACTAGCCTCTCTCTTATGACTTAATAAAACCAAGAAGCTCACTTAAATAGTTGCAGAATTTATCTTCTACTGTCTGCTCATGATAGATTTATGTATAAAAGATTTCTTCTTTTCAATAGTTTCAGTAGGTCCAATAATTTGGACCTTCCTTTGTAATTCTCACATTGTAAATTAAGAAAGCAAGATAAGCCATCTCTAGGACATATCAGAAGTTGAAAAGTGCAAGGTACAAATGACAACCTGGAGTCTGACATTTTTATGTTAAAAAAAAAAAAAAAAA
>NW_012150652.1:490480-507784 GCF_000956105.1 Propithecus coquereli | reverse complement strand
CATTCTGTATGCTTGCCAAGGACGGGAAGGTCTGTCTTAGCACAGTGGCATATCCTCTGCCTGGCTCAGGGTTGCTTAATGCAACCCATTTGAGTGAACAAACGGAATAAAAAGTGACAGGCTGAAAATGATAGACTGGCTGTGCTTTTCCTTCCAACCACATACAGACATAGGCACAGGAGAGCAAGATGCCATTCATAATAATTGGTGCTCAACTCCTAACAGCCATCACAGGGCTTGCTGAGGAAGGTGCCAGGATAGAGCTGCAAGTTGGGTTAAGGAGAGGGAAAGGAGAGAAGCTGTATCTGAGAAGGGAATAAAAAAATCAGGTAGAGCATAGGAACGAAAGAGCTCCTTAGCTACCCCTTAATGATAGCCATCATTTCTCAACACTTACAATGTGCTACCTACTAAACCAAGAGTTTTATGAGTACTATCTCATTTAATCTGTATGACAGTAATATTTAGGTGATTAACGTCACAATTTTACAGAGGGGGAAACTGAACAATAGAGAGATAATAAAACTTGCCCGAGGCCACACAGCTAGTAAGTCAGAATTTAGATTCAGAATAGTGCAGTTTTGGAGGGATCCCCATCGCACGTCTTCCCCCAACAAACAAGTCTGTACCTATCTATATTAACCTTCTTTCTCTCTTTCTTGTCAAAAGCAATCTTCTGTCTGTGCTGCTGATCATACATCACAGAGGAACTTTCTCCTTTAACTGTGTCCCCTCACCTCTAGGTCCAATCTCTCCATTCTCCAGTCTAGTATCTGTCTCCCCATCAGTATCTAAAAGTGCTCAAATCTACCTTTCCTCCTCAAACCCATTCCATGACCCCTACATTTTGTCTGGACATCTCCTTGTTGTAGAAGAGTCGTCTATACTTGGCTTTGCCTATTTTCTCCCTGTCCTTGCAATAGAACCTGCCTCCATTGAAGTCACCTATATTCTACTAATGGACAAATCAAATGGACACCTTTCAGCACCCATCATTCTGTGACCTGAGGCTTCTGACTCTAATGACCACTGTTGAAAAATTACACTCTTGTCTTCTGAAATATCTTCTAGTTCTCCGTTCCTTAGCAGGCGTTACACCAATGTCTCTTCTTTTATACGCCTCAAAAATACTGGTTTCACTCAATGATCCACCTGTGACATTTTTCTACTAACTTTCTATGCACTTGCCAGATGTCCGTGATCTCTCAGGGTCTTAAATGACATGGTATATACTGATGATTCCTTAACCTATATTGTCCACCCATATTCCTCATCTGAACACCAGAGCTATGCACCTCAATGGGTATTAGACACAGTGACCACATGGATGCATGCTATTACCTAAAATTCAACATATTCTAAACTGAGCTTACTGTGTTCTTACCACTCTTCTCCACCCCAAGTCACTTTTCCTCTGCATGCCATTCACGTAAGCCAGAACCCTGGAAGTCATATTTGACACTTCAATCTCTCTGACAGTCTTTTTTTCTTTTTTCCTCTCCTAAATAGCTCTTCAGTATGCCAAGTTCTCTCCAATAGACCTTCCCACTTTGTCAGGCCCTTGCCACTCTTGACCGGCCAGTGAGATAGCCTAGGCCCTCTGACTTCAGTCCCACGTCTGCCTTTTCTAGTGAGCCCTCTGTCCTTAGAACAGTATTTCTAAAACACAAGTTGGATCATGCTTTATACGTGCATCAACCCTTTGCTGGCTTCCCACTACCAATTTCCTTAGCCAGATTATTTAAGATTTGGCTACCACCTCCCTCTTCAGTCTTGTCTGCCACCACTTGCCCCACTGTTCCCGGGTCTCCCACACAACTAAGTATCCTGAACAGTATGTAATTTTTCATCTCCGGACAGTTGCACACCCAGTTTTATTTTTCTACCTTGAATGCTCTTTTCTGTCAAGAAAACATCTATTTTCTCTTCAACATGGACAGGAAATACCTTCTACTTGAAACAGTTTTTGGTCTTTCCCAAACAGACATAAGCATTCCCTTCTTCAACTGTATCTGCACATTTCACATAGTTTTTTGCATTTACATTTTATACTATACTATAATTTTATCTTTATGTAAGTCTGTCTATCTCACTAGACTTTGAAATCAAAGGCTATCTTTTCAATCATTTTGCAAATTCCAGTACCCAGAATAGGGTCACATAGTAAATGCTTAATAAACGATCGTTGAACTAAACTGGACATTTGATGGATAAGGATTTTTAGTTTTAAGCTTAAGCAAATAAACAGGCAACCTTAATTATTATGAAAATGATCAGAATGACTTAGAAGAAATTTAGCCACAGAACCAATCAGATTGATTTTGAAGATCAATAAATTGTTAGTCAGGAATGTATAGTTCCAGAGGCTGTGGTGTCACTTGCCAGCTAGAAGTCCTTGGACAAATCATTTATCCCTGCTGTGTCTAAGCATTCCATCTGTAAATGAGGTGAATAAGATAATCTCTAAAATCTCTCTAGCTTTCGAATATCTATTTTGAGGTCATAACTAACCAAATAGGGCAGCCATTCAAAGGTAAGGGAAAATCTAACTAAACAATTGACATATCAAAAAGAATCCATTTGTTGTAAATAACCAGAGATATGCGTTAAGTAAAAAGGCATAACAAATATCTTCCACCATATTCCCAAAAGTATTTATATAACTGAACCTTTTCATACTTAGCTCTAAAAAATCCCCACAAAACTGTCTTGGAAAGCAGTCATTTGGCTAGGAAACGAATGTCTTTATAGATACATCAAAGGCATCTCTCTATCTTTTCCCACACATTTTCAAATGAAGTACACAATCATATTATTATTCATGGTTTTAAGTCTTCCCCCAAAATATCAAATTTGTCTTTGATTCTACAGATCCTGAATATTTATATACCTTTCAAGTCGATGTAGTTTATTGAAGAAAGAACGTGGCCCAGTCACATCTATTAAATATTAAATATTGTGCTGCAAAGGTAGATACAGATACACAGCCGTGTGATCACAACCTCCAGAGATACAAACACGATGCTACTCCCCCTTCCCTTTGCTTGCAAATGAGGAAAAAACTGTGCTAAAAGAAAACTGGCTTAAATAACGTGGTGAGCAATAAGGTGGTGTTAAAATGAAATGTGTTTGAAATTGCATATTACATCCAAAGGAACATCACCATAATTCATAGTGATTAATGTTAATGTCAAAAATATTAAAGAAAGTAATAATGATTTGTATCTTCATGTAATGGGCTACCCTTTCTTTGATCTTTTATTCCCTTTGATCAATGAAATTAACGGGCAATAAATTTCAAACCAATAAAGAAGAATTCATCTTCACCCAGCACATTGGTCAGCCTGTAGGAATAACTGCCACAGGAGGTCAGAGAGACAAATGTGAAGGCTGGTGTTAAAAAGGGATCAGATAATTTTATGATCATTAATAACGTTTGTCATGCTGCAAGCTCACACGCAGATAAGGGGAATCCAGTCATCCTTCTGGGCTCAGACTAATTACCTTCTGGGTCACAAAGACACTGCTACGCTAGAACGCAGTGTGGGTCACTTGTGCACTTGTGAAGGGGTGCTTTGCTTCCATTTCAGTGGAGAACAAGGTCAGCCAAAGACCCTTAGAGGCCCTAAAATCTGAAAAGATTATGGTACTTCCTCCTTCATTTGTAATTAAAAATGAAACCCACTAAACCACGAAACACATAATTTCATGCATACACTGAAATTAAAATGGATTTTGTTCTCCAGATTCCTTTGGTTACAAAACCCAAGATTCTTTTCTTAAAGCTGAATTGTCAAAACACTTTGGTGTCCCTGCTTTCCTAGGACCCTGAACACTTCACAGTTTGCCTATCGGACACTTGGTGGTCAGGATGCAGATCAGTTATGCTCACAGCCAAGAAAATCAGCATATGCATGGCCCCCAGCTCAAGTCCAATTTTCTAGCTAGGCACTGGTAGTGGTTGTGGATTTTTGAGATCTTTAGTTAGCGCTGGTTGCATAAGTTATGGCCTTTTGGGGGTATCTTCCCTACCAAAGGTATTAGATATAACACTCCTTAGGTATTACTTCCATACCTCTAATGAGATCCATGTCTGCATTATACACCCAGGGAATGCTCTCGATCAAGGCTGTATGTCACAACTTCAATGCCAATGGCAGAGGTAATCTATGATGTTTACATGATTCACCACCGACATGCATGTGGCCCTTTGTTTACTGTGTTCAGCTTCCTTTTCAGAAAATACCTGAAGTATCATGGAAAAGAGACTGCAACTTATCGGTATCTATTAATAATAACCGAGGGTTACTGAAAACTGACCACCACATTGCTAAATCATTCTACTCATAGGTCTCAACAGCAGGCAATCAAGATTCTCTTAATTGACTTGCAATATACAGACACCATTTATTTTCATAAAACTGCAGGGGTATAGTTCTAGTTGATTTTGGTGCGAGAAAATTCATAATCATCACCAATTTATTTCAAAGATTCATTAAAGCTTAATGTATTTATAGCCTTCTAACTACAGTAAAATTAATAACTGTCTATGGGAAAATATTGTTTAAATAATGTTTAGCATTTATTAAAATACATTGTATAGAAATTTATTCTTTCTGGCCAGATGTGGTGGCTCACGCCTGTAATCCTACCATCGTGGGAGGCCGAGGCGGGAGGATCACTTGAGCTCAGGAATTCAAGACCGGCCTAAGCAAGAAGGAGACTCCATGTCTACTAAAAATAGAAAAGTTAGCCCAGTGTCATGGCACATATCTGTAGTCCCATCTACTCGGGAGGCGGAGGCAACAGGATAGCTTGAGCCCAGGAATTTGAGGTTGCAGTGACCTGTGATGATGCCAATGCATTCTGCCCAGGGCAACAGAGTAAGACTCTGTCTCAAAAAAAAAAAAAAAAAATTCTTCCCTTTGCACAATAGTTCATTAAGACCTCTACAAGAAAAAAGAATTATTGGAAAAGAAGGGTTTTCCAGAACCAGATTCAGACACAAGGTCCATAAGGTATAAACAGATACTTAAGGCCTCAAATAGCTCTCTTAGGTATTTGTTAGTCTGTCTTCGCACAGGAACTCCAGCATGTCACCTCTGTTCTTCCAAGTCTTTTTATTGGCTTCTGTGTTCCCGACCCTAACCTCACAAGTTTATTGGTGTTGATTATTTCAGTTTAGTGCTTACACTCACAAGACCATGCACCTGACCTAGGGACTTCCATCTTCAGCCCCCTTCCCACCCACTGCCTAAATCGTTAGCTTCAACTGCAAGATTTACATCAAGGCTTACCTCCTCCAGGAACAATTTCTGATCTCTGGTTTTGACAGGGGGAAGGTCTGGGATGGTAATATAAATTAGGGATGATCCTCACTTAAAACCATAAGAATGTTTGCAATCGCCAAGATGAATATGTTCAAGAAAGAATGGAATGAGAGGAATTGAAGACAATGAGCATAGCGAGTTTTACTATAAAGCAGAGTGCAGAGGGTGTTAGCTAGAAAGGAGTGTATGATGAAGTGATTCTCTTTTTAATATAGTAAAAATAATGGCATGTTTGAAAATACTTACAGATGACTGAACGAATCCTATAAATCTGCAGTCCCCAGCCCCTGGGCTATGGACCAGGACCAGTCCATGGCCTGTTAGGGACTGGGCCACAGAGCTCCACTGCACCCTGCCCCGCCCCTTCCATGGAAAAATTGTCTTGCATGAAACTGGTCCCTGGTGCCAAAAAGGCGGCACTGCTATAAACCCTATTTCTGCTCTATGCTGAACTCCTATTGTAAATACCAGAAGCAAAAGATTATTAGAGTCTCAATTTGGGGACTAAACCCCCAAAGAGGCAAATAAAATGCAGCCACATCTCTGAACACAACAGCTCTCAGGATGCAGGATGCATGTTGGTTAATCGACTCAGGAGGTGAACCTTTGTGCTTTTCTTTTTTTTCAGTTTATGGTAATAAAAGATTAACTTCTTTGTACAGAAAATTCACTTCGGAGACTTCAGTTATTTTGGTTATAGATATACTTAAAAGTTTGGAAAAATAAAAATCTTTGAAGTGAAACCAGTGCTAACACTGATGTAATGAGGTTTCACGCATCGTAGGTGTACAGATGTTTTTGGCAGTACCAAATCAAAATCTGATGTCACCTCAACCTTCTATTTTTGTAATTGACATTGCATTCATCTTGTTTTGTTTCCATGTCTTACCACAACCGGAAAGGAAAACAAAATATGGATATACAACTGCAGTACAGACAGTAGCCATATTTGTCTTGGCTGAGCAAACATATTATCACCAGTGCTATGTCTATGAGCACAGACGCCTAACCTACAAAATATAGTATTAATGGCAGAGGTATGGTGGTCGGAGGTTCCTGGCCAGTGCCTCTTCAAGGACAACCTATCGACACCTAGAATCTTAGAACTGGCAAGGGAGCCTGAGGTTATAAAATCTAAGATTCTCCCAAATGCAGGAGTCCACTCCAGCATTCTTTGCATTTTGCCAGGCAGCCTCTGCTTGCAAACATCTGGAGATAGCAGCTCACTCTGATAGTAACACCCAGTTCCAGTATTTAAAAACATTTCTGAACATTTAAGTTGTAATTTAGGTTGGCGTGTAATCTCCCTCCCTAGAAGCCTTCTGGTTTGATTCTATGAAGACATACGGAATTAAATAGTCTTTCTTCCACAATATATAAAGATAGGCACCGAATTCTCTTTCCAGCTTTTATTTTACAAGCTAAATATGCCCCCTTACCCCTATATCTGTTCCTCAGTTGGGAAGGATCTCAGATCCTTCATCATCCTGTCACCTTCTCTTGATGTTTACATTTCCTACGGAATTTCTTTGCAGCCAGATTTGGGCTTCATTTCCACAAACCACAAGAGACAAAAAGCAGATCTCAAATAAAAGCTAAGTATACTAGCTTCAAGGAGATTCCGAGCTGTTTTGCTGAAGGAAAGTCTCATCACTGACTTTATATTTTTAATAATCTCTAAAAAACAAAAAAGTAAATGCCAGGTTGAAAGAGGAAAATTACACAAGGTGTAAGGTGAAAGGAAAAAAAATGCTAGTCCTAACCACCACCCTCATTCAAGACCATTGTTGTGGGGATGGCTATTCTCTGCCCTTTAGGTACAATGTAGCCTGACTCCATGACTTTTCCAATCACTCTCAGATAAGAAAAGTCCTTAACTGACTTCTGGTTAATGAAAATGTTCTTATCCAATAATTAAAATGTCCAGTCTAAGATATGAATCAAAAACTTTAAAGTTCATTTAGAGTCAAATCATTACGTCTCTCTGCCTCAGCCCTGCTTCAAGCCTAAAATCCATAGTCACGGAGGACGGTCATTGTCCTCTGCATCTCAGTTTATTGCTTTGTACTCCTCCTCTTCCCCCAGTCCCAGCGCTGCCGCCTTGGTCTCTGATGCTTCCAGCGTCGGGGCAGAGAAGCAGAGAAGGGTAACAGGTACCGGCTATGAAAGAGCTCCATTGACTAGCACTGACGCCACCTGACCTTTGGTCATGGGAGACGGTTAATCCCTGACTGTGCAGGGATTGCCCTTCTGTGCCCTCTGCCATCATGAGGACTTCTCAACTGCAGATCCCCTGAGGAAAGCCAATGTCTCTGTTGGCTGCAACTAGGAGTGTCCCTCAGTCTTCATTGCACAGACGACTCCAGTCTCTCTCTTGTGCCTGTCTTGCCTTCTGTGAGGCCTCCTTTGGGAAAGTTTCTCCCACAAAGCCAGCAGCAAACACCCATCCTTCCCTTCAGCAGACTTGGAAAGCACAGGCCATTCGCAAAGCATCCTCTCTTCTTGCTCCTTATCTTTGCCATGTCGTCTCTTCTTCTCTTCTCCAGGAGTGGGTCTTGTACCCTCTGTGCCCAGGAGACCACAGAGGTCCTGTGTCAGTCACTCTCTGAAGACTTACTCAGTGGACGTGAGGTGACAGGCCCACCCTTGCCCCTTCACAAGAGCCCAGACCTCCTTCCAAGCAGTTTCACCTTTGCTTTCCAGTTAGTTCCTCTCTTTTCCTCTCTAGCCTGTTTCATAGGAAGAAAGTAGGTGGTCATCTAAGGGTGGCCAAAGCAGTTCTCAGGTGCTTCTTCTACAAGTCTGCTTGGTTGTGCTAAGACCCTGTGGTAGAATGAAAGTAATTGGGGCCCAAGGGGGAAAAGGGACAGAAAAAGTCTCGGTATAACTTCCTGCTACAGTTACAAACTGAAAATAACCAGCAATGAATCCTTAAAACATTGTTCTTATTTTTGTATATATTTGAACAAATACCTAAATGAAGAATTTAGGAAGAAAAATCTCCAAATCATAGAACTTGGTGAAAACAATAGTAATAAGTAGAAGTGATTTATAGGACCTGGGGTCAGTCAAGAAACATTTTCTCCTGAAATGATCACATAAGTGCCTTGAGAACTCAATTTATTATAACTAGTATAAAGCTGGCAGAGCAATAATATTGGGATGTTGTTTCTCTAAAGAGCAGCAAATAGCGAAGTCTGTGAAGCAATTAACCAAAATCCTCCTCAAAATGCCCTTACCAGAATTGAAGAAATCAATAAACTTTACATGTATTCATTATGCACCCAATTTTTTAAAAATGGAAATGAAGAATTTACAAATTCTAAATGTCCAAACCAAACTCAGACCAAGGGAGAGATATTTTGCTGAAAATGGGATTGAGGATCCCAAAGCAAAACGGAATTTAAATGGCAAAATATAGTCAGTGTGGGAAGGTCTGCCAAGTCTCACTTAAATCTCACTTCACATCTTCATTAATGGTCTAGGACAGAGAAATAAACAAGTTCATTAGACCTACAGGTAGTATTAAGTCGATAGAAAAAGCAAAAACTGGTAAGAGAGAAGAAGAAGCCTTTGGAGGTTAGGAGTAGAAAAAGGAAATAAAAGAAGAATTTGAGAAAGTGAATATATTTAACAGGATAAGGCCCTTGGAAAACAGGACAGCTAAAAGCAGATTTCACTGACAATGCAGACTATTATAATTATAATATCCTACATTCAGTGCCTCCGGAAAATAATCACCAACATCATTTAGCCTAGCCACTCAGGGATATAAAATAATAATAAATAGGGAAAAAAAACTTTATGAAAAGATACCTCAATTCTGGGGGAAAAATTGTTTGCATCTAAATGGAATATAGTAAGAATTCAAAGCAAGGATGTTTTATTGATATAACTTAAGAATCCATAATACACATTAAATGAAGAAGACATTAATATTATATATTTAAGTGTGATACTTGTTTTATTGGTCTACAGAGCAGAAAAATCAAGATTTTGAAGAATACCGCTTATAACTAACCTATCTGGGAAATGCTTAATAATTATTTCAAGTAAAACAAATGAGCCACAATAAAGAAGAAATCTAGCCTGATATAGTCTGATCCCCACATACCTGTTGAATTTCATCTCTTTCCAACCTTATTTATGTGATCCAGCCACTGGCTTTCCTTCTGGTCCTTAAACCTCCAAGCTTGTCTGTCTCAGGACCTTTGTACTTGCTCTTCTCTTGGCCTGGAACACTCTTCCTTTCAGATCTTCAGGTCAAATGTATCCTCCTGCTGTCAGGTCAAATGTATCCTCCTCAGAGAACCTTCCAGACCATCATATCTAAAGTTGACCTTCCTACCAAGCCAGTATTTCGTTTTCACCTCATTTAGTTTTCTTTGCAGGACTTACCACTATCTAAAACAATCATATCATCAATTCATTGTTGTTTACTTGCATAATTTCTGTCTCTTCTTCCCCACCCATTGAATAGAAGCTCTATGAAGATAAGCTTCTTTTCTCCTTCACTCTTGTATCTGGAGCTTCAATAACAGCTCCTGGAATTTGTAACCCCTCCAAATAATCACTGAATAAATAAGTAAATAAATATAATCTGGCTGATAGGAGAGTGTGAAAATATTACCAAGAATAGAAGAAAGTCAATGGAACATAGAAAATGGTGGTGAATGACATCATTACCAATGCCTAACATCAAAGAATCTGAATGTAGATTAAAGTTTTAAATAAGCAGATGCATTGACACAAATTCTTCAGAGTGGTTAAACTTGCCAGCTCTGTAATTACACATTTGGTCATATTAGTCCTCGAATAATGAAATTTCGAGGATCACTCATCTAATAGCATCAAACCAATGTGAATGTTAACTCATGAAAATTCATATGAAGTTAAGTAACATGTGGTTACTTCTAGTTTTCTTTTTTTTTCCATTAGAGTGGAATTAATGTGTGCAATCTAATGAAATATGCTGCAATTAAAGAACTACTATGCATAGTAATATCTCTGCTTGTATATGTTTCAAATAAAGTAGAGTCTGTGGTGACATTTCAGGAATGGAAGGAATGAAAAGCAAAATTAAATTTCTATTAGATTTCAAATTGCAGCTGGATACCTGAATGCAAAGTCAGTCTATGAAAAACTGGTTGTTTAACATACACCTCCACCCATCTTAAAACATTGTTATATGTATGTAGATTTGTTCTATACTCATGAGGAAATAAATAGCACTTGGCCCCCAAACCAAGAAATATTAGAGCACTTTCATTTATAATAGAACACCACCAACACAAAAGTTTTTAGCCTACTCCAAAAAGCATTTTTCCCTTTTAAGGAGGAGTGTTTGGAGTTGTAGAAGAGACTAAGAGTCTGTACCTATGAGTCCTTGTGATTAGAGCCTCAAATCAAGTGATGTCAAGTAGCCAACTCATGACTTTCAGCCTCAAAGAGACTCAGAAATTATCAACACAGTTAAAAAAAATCCTTTGGAATGACCACTGGAGGATGATAGTAATAATTTCAATCAATTTTCCTGAAGGACTTGAAAATAATTTCACATGTACACCTGCCTCTCTCTTAGCCGTCTTTTCTTCTGACCATCTGAAGAAGGAATTCAATGTTGGGACATCCATGCAGGACAATGAATTATTGCATCATCTAATTCTAACATATACAAGTTAAATGAACCTATGAAAGGATGAACTGGTCTTTGCTGCAGAATCCTCAAGAATGTATTAATATTAGGCAGTAAGAGTCATTAATAGCTGGTAAAGCCATTATGGCTGGTCTGGGAAGTAGGAAACCACATAGAAATAGCCAATGTCATTTTCCTATTTCCTGATACAGTCAAGAACTACCCTAGGTTTTCTCCACAGAGTTCAGAGCAGATTGCCCTCACTTTCCTGCACCTTCCCAAGACGCATCAAGCCCCTACTTGCTATACCCAACTCTAAAATACAGCATTTTGTCAAAGGGCTAGCCATAATTATGGGCAAATAACTATTTGCATGATTGTCTTGAAGATTTAGGAAAATTAAGATATGTTTATGGTCAGAAAAACCTGGATATTTCCTTGCAGAATACACATGAAAAAATTGTTCATCCAAAAGATTTTCCTCTTATTTCTTTAAATATATGTTTCAAAATGATAAAAATCTATGGGTCCTACCACATGGTACAAGAATTTTATGTTGTAGAATTATTATGTCTTAAAAATCTGAACACTAAATTCCATCTCTCTCAAAATATATTGAGTTACAAATGTTGAATGACAGTTAGGTGTTGGCAGTATGTCTACTTACATGTGCTAAAAACAAAATGAGAATCAATGTTACCCAGAATAATATGGCTAAGTTACTTATGCTTGTATGCTTACCTTCTTTCAAATGATGCCATTTTAA
This sequence comes from Propithecus coquereli, assembly GCF_000956105.1. Classification (NCBI taxonomy): domain Eukaryota; kingdom Metazoa; phylum Chordata; class Mammalia; order Primates; family Indriidae; genus Propithecus; species Propithecus coquereli. The sequence continues at coordinate 496,053 of NW_012150652.1, read as the reverse complement.
AAGTTTCATTGTCATCTCTTTTTAGCATTAGGAACAAAAATTCTACAATACATTTTCATATAAAAGACAGGAAGAGAATGTACAAAATCACTATAAAATAAACTGAAACTGACTAGCTGGTTTTCACTTTTTAAAAATGCACCTTCAACAAAAATAAGTAACAAGCGAAATTGCCAACACATCTTCCACAGGCCACTCATCAGTGCTAAAGACAACAATCAGCTTGTCATAATTAACTTTATAACTAAGGAAGACAAACACAAGCAACAGCATGATGTCCAAATCTACAGCTTAGAAATGAGTAAAAACTGAACTTGGGCCAAAACTGCTTTATCCTAGTCACTTTGTTCCATAAATCAAGTGGAAGAATATCTGTACATCAGCAATGTTGTATATTAGTTCAGTTTTATTGGACTGAATTGCACTGTTTTATGAAGTGAACTTTCTTCAAAAAATAGCACAAATAACGAGATGTGAATTATATATGTGCTTCATCACAATATCCTACTGACTCTAACTTTACTGCTGTTCCCGCAGTTATTACTAACCCGCATCCTGTCCTTTTGATCTAACACTTGTCTGTCCAGCATGTGACACGGAGAAAATTATTCAGGTAAGCTTATATGTGCTCTCTCCTTTTAACTTATGTTTGCCACTGAAGTTTTCCCACTGCCCTGCCTACAGGAACCTACTTGATATTTGCTTCCAATAATTACACATCAATGTTTGAGCCAAAAAAGAAAGTCATTCAGGTGAGAATTTCGTCTGTAAGAGCCTTGTATTCACCATAGAGAAACTTGAAAAAAATAAATATAAGATGGCAAGAATAAAGGTGCCAAGAATAAAGGTGACAAAAATCCTTCAGCTGAGGTAGAAATAAAGTATGTAAATAGCTCTGTAATACCTCACGATTTCTACAAATATCAAATGCGGAAAGAAAAACAAGGATATAGTAACCACAGCTTCGATGCAATTGGAAGTTGCTGCCTTGGAGGGAGAAGAGAAGGAGGGAGAGAAGTGCAATCCAGTTCAAATTTTCATTGCATGATTCATGCCCATAGATATCAGAATAGTTCTCTTGGCCGAGTATTTATTAAAAATCCTTACTCGGTCTGCTTATAAACAATTTGAGAGCTTAGACATTATAATATTCATAGCTGCGTTCAAGAAGTGACCTTCGGAGCTGACTTTATTATGAGCTATAAAAAATGCTAGCTAATAAAACACAAGGGCATTTAGTTGATTTCCAAGATTTTGCTTTCGAGGCTTCCCACCCCCTCAAAAATCCCTCCTATCAATGATCAAAGACCTGTTTTGTGACACCCCCACCCCCGACAATTCAGAAACTCAAAGGCAGCAAAAACACATCTCCCACTGAATCCTAAGGACAGCATTCAATCCGAATTTTAAGGACAGATTTGCAGATTGTGCAGCTTATTTTATTATGGCTTATTTGTTGTTCAATTACACGCATACAACTTTTCGGTGATTTTACCCTCGAGTCTGTATTCTACAAAAGCTCATAAAAGTTCTTGAAATTAGCTGTACCTGTAATCTAATAATATTCCCCAGACTGTGAGTAAAATTGTACTTATTCACTTAAAATTAATATCCTTTTCTTGCTTCTCTGTGGAATTCTGACAAAACATCGAATTTAATGTTCACACACCTAAGTGTTTTAATCCAGCAATCATGGCCATCCATCTTCTAACCATGGCAAAGCAAGATTCTAAAATGCCCTGCTGCTCAGAGGCCCAACCTATGAAAATGAACCTGCTCAGAGGTCATTTTGGTAGGATGAAGAAGTGAAAAACTCACAACACTTTTATAGAATTCAAAATAGTCAACAGAATAAAAGAAGGTATATGGAGGAAGAAACTTTTCCAATTCTAACAAGCCATTCATTTTGTTCCTGTTAAAGTTTAATTATATGAATCCTCGAAGTTGTCCTATTTCAGAATCAACTACTGACTCAGGCACTCAGATGACTGCAAGTTTACGAACTTGAGTAGTGCTATGTGGGAATCTAGGCTCAGGGTGGTCATTTCTCAAAAATACGAATTATTTTATATGAAACTTCCAAAATTAAAATTCTCTGTAGCTTTGGTTGAAATGAAATGTGGCCTAAATTGGATATTGAACTAAAAAACAAATACTTTCTGGCACTTCTAATGAATGTTTACCTGAAGTGGCTTTCTTGGGTCCTGGACTTAAGACTTATTCTGTAGGATGAGCCTTTTAGACAATCTTGCCCCTTGTCTGGGTTTCTGTTTTCCCACATTCTAAGGGAAGCTTTTATTGGTTTTCAAATGCCTTCCTGGGGACCAGCCCCTCAGAAGACCTGTGTCATTTCTAAAAGCTAGGTATTCCCATGTCCAATTCCAATGCTATTGACTTCAATTGCCAGGGGTGATGCCCAGAAAACCGTATGGTCAACAACTCCTAAGGTGATTTTAATACAAAGCCTACAGGTGGTTCTGGATGCGACGACTAGATGAAACTGGATGAAGGCCCTTCTGCTCTAACATCCTGTAACATCCCAATGAATCCTGTAGGAAGTGATCTCCTACGCAAGAGGAAGGCAGAGGTGGTAAATAAAGGGTACCCGGCAGGCATCAGCAATGATTACACTTAGGAAGGAAGTGCCACCTCTTCCCACAAAGAATCTTCTCTTTTCTTCTCAGGACTCTCTCACCCCATGCTGGTATGACCCAGCCCTTCTTATTTCTCTAGTATGGTCCTGTTACTATAGAGACAGAAGCCAGGAGAAGCAGGGAAGACGCACACACAGAACTAGCTCCTGAAAGCAGGGAAGAAAGGAGAAATTTCAGAAGAAAGAGTCAAGAACATGGAAGTTAAGAGAAAATGAGCAAACCCACATGGGCCAGAGGCCACAAGCACACGTCTTCAGGGGCAACGCGAGTAAAGGAAAATAAAGCCGGGTAACTAAAAAAGAGAGAAGGCTAATGACAGGCAGGAATAGGTGATCCATCCAACAGGGTCACTGACCAACTGCAGGATGTGGGAATGTGAGCCCTGGAGCTGCCACATCTATCCATTTTTTCAAGAAAAACCAAAAATTTCAAAGTCAGAAATTTCGGTTTTATTTTATTTGAAACTCCCAATAGGTAAACTCTTACAAATAATTGAAACATTTTTTTAAAAAAAACTCCACCCACCGAATTGGCCTCCGGCCTGCATCTACTGGCCGAGGAGATGTATGAGTTATGAGAAGATGGTCAGTGAAGAAGAAAGAACCCAGAAAGAAAAACATGACATAGAACAGTGAAAAGGAATTGGTTTGTAGTTACTACTGGGTAAAGGATTAGGAAACTGTTATTGATTAATTAGGATGTTCTGTCGACCCCGACAATCATAGGTTTAACGCGTTTGTTTTTGAGAAATCACTGCCTGTTTTTGTCAAAATCAGAAGAACATCCAATGCATGCAGCTGTTTGTAATTTTGTTATGGTGAAGATTCTAGACAATGCCTGTGGGACTGCTCCCAGCAATGAGGGATTCAGGTGGTTATGGGCCCAGCCAGCACCCTACTGGACACCCACTTTTCATTCCTCAGAAATGGAAACTGTTACCCAAATCAAATAAAATGTTTCACTTTTTTTCACCCATGCAAGATGGTTGTGAAAATAGTAAACTCCCATTCATTGGGGACCAGGTAATGAGGGTGCAAGTGTTTTGACAACCATTCAAAACCCTGACCACAGCCCCTGACACAGAGCTCTGGACAAATGTCAGCAACTATTTACATCTCAGTTGTCCCTGACAACAGCCCCGTGAGGAAGCAATTAATGTTATTACCTCATTAGAGATGAGGAAACTGAGACTTTGAGAGTTGATAAGTGACTTGCCCACATCCCTAGGAAGCAATGGAGCCAGGTTTGGGAGTTTCTACTCACTAGTGTAAACTCCTGGTGCTAAAGGGAGATGTGGAGAGAAAGGGTAGACGTTGTATCTAGTGGTGATGTTGAGCTCCACTCCTTCCATCCTTCCAAAATGTTTCAGATAAACTAAAGCATCAATTTCACTGCATCTTTTGGCTCGTTAGAGGCCAAAGGGATCATTTAAAATTTTTTAGTTATTCTTTATTACGTTTTGTGAAGAAAATGGTATGCTTGCTATGTTTATGACCTTGAGAATTGGCAAAGTTCTAGAGTCTGTAGTGTTAGATGGAATATCAGGGAAGAAGCAAGTACTTTCAGCTCAGCTTCCTATATAGAAAGTTTCAATGCAACAGGGAGATTTATTCTATGGGAAACTAATCCTATGGTCACAAATAGCCAGCACATATAAGCCATGCAGTTAAAGTGACTTGGCTGGCTTGGAAAAAAAAGAAAGACCAAAATTAAGCACAATTCTGCTTCACTGATCAAATTAGACTACTGAGTTATAATATTTCATGTCCTGCTACTAAGAAGTTTAAGTAATGTTTTTCAGTGCTTCAGTGATAGCACAGAAAAATCCTAATAAAACACAGATTCAAAGAATTTTAGACCTGGAAGGGTCCTTATAAATAATTTCTTATAACTCCCTCATCTAATAAGTTAGGAAATTTAGATCTAGAAAGAATAAGAACACAAGTCCCAAATCATATAGCCTCATTAATGGCAGAGCTTAGACAGCTTGGCACAGATGCTATTAACCACCTCATAGATAAAATGAACAGAGTCTTGTTACTTTAATAAGTGACCCACTGAATTTGATTTAATTTTCTAAGAAGAAAGTACATAAAAGAAATGTACACGTATATATAGTGTATATAAATATGTCTACTTGATATATATACACAAATATCAAGATATTTATATATACTGTATATATGTGTATTATTTGATAGAGCTAATATATTGAGTTCTTATACATTTATAAGAAAAATACAAATGCTCACCTACAAAAATGGGCAAAAGAAATTTAGAAAAGAAATATTAATCAAAGCTACAAAAATCAAAGTGATACATTTTTTCAAGTAGATTGGCAAAGAGTAAAAACATGATAAAACACATTGTTGGTAAAGACATAGGTAAATCAACATGAAATGTGCTATTGATATCTCAGTAAAAAGAAATTTTATAGTATGTGTCAAAATATATAATGTGTATGAATCCTCTTAGATCCATTAATTCCAATACTAGGGATTCATTTTAAGAAAACAATTAGAGAGTTGTCTAAAAATACATGAATAAAGATGTTCATTTTATGTGTCTAATAAAAAATTACAAACAACTTAAATTTCATATTGAAAAAGTAAATTATAGTGCATTTATTCTAAGACATTCTTATGCCACCATAAAAATTTACATTGATCTGTATTCATGTGAATCATGGTAAATTTCTATAAATGAGAAGGAAAAAAAAAGATGTTTAAAATATAAATATGTGATCCCATTTATGTAAAATTCCATATGGATGTCTGGGACAATATGCATCAAAGCATTAACATTGCTAATCTTTGCATATGAGACTTTAGATGATATTTACATTCTTCTTTATATGTTCCTGAATCTTTTAAATCAAATTGAAATAATCATGCATTCTAATCAGGAAAAAAAATCAAT
>NW_012150652.1:488665-490390 GCF_000956105.1 Propithecus coquereli | reverse complement strand
TTGAAAATGCAAAATAATTCCTTAGTAATTCAAATCCCCCCCTTAAGTCCTAATAAATAAGTATCTCCAGAGCTTTATCAGGTGAAAGAATATCTGAACACAAATAGAAACTTCATCACTGTGTAGCTGGGTGAACTGGGATAAGCCAGAGAACATTCCCCAGACCATTTCCTAAAGCATTAAATGAGAAACTTGAGTTTAACATCTCTGAAGGCATTTCTACTTCTAAAAAAAAACCTCTCAAAGCTTGAAAATGCAAAATAATTCCTTAGTAATTCAAATCCCCCCCTTAAAATACCCCCAAACCACTGTCTGAATACAATGGTAGGTTACAAGGGATAAAATCGTATTTTAAAGTTTCTTAATGGGGCTACAGAAATTTGAGATTCTTCCAGAAGTCCTTAAGGACTAAACAACATGAAAACTCCCATTTCTGAGGTCTCATTCCAACGACAGAATTTGATAAGTGATATCTGTTCTTTTGCTTCCTGAGGGCTTTCCTAGCATCTTAGACATAACCATACATTATCATCAAAACGTTGACTAATCTGAAAAAAAAAAATCAGTGGGCCTTGCTTCAAGTAGCTCATTTGCTATGTTACTACCATACTCAGAAAAAATCCTGTTGAGAACTGATGCAAATGTGGCTTATCATCTGGGTTTGAAGATCACTGTGTGTTGTTTTACCAAAAGTTGAAAAACTTCCATACATTAGTAAGTTAAAAGACACACATTTCAGGACATCCATATATTTCACATTAAATAAAGCACTCGAGCTCCGTCTCCAAAAGTCTATAGGCAGCACTGGGAATCAGAGGGAAATGATTTAATGCCTTAGTTCCTTTTGGAGGGATGGAGAAGGTGTGGAGTTGCAGCGGGCAGATTTAACACTGAAACAGACTGGAAGTCACAAATTCATTGGCATACTTTGGCCAGACAAGTAAAAGAAACAGGTATAGAGTGGCTCCCTTGCCCTCTGCCTCTGTGCCAACAGCAGTTTTGCCCTCTGAGTTATTCTTTTTTCTTGAATAGCACACGTGCAGCTGAATAGCTCTATAAGCCCATTTCCTGCCTGTAAAATTTTAGAAGTCTAACAACTTTCTTTTCTTTTGTCCAGTCTTGCTCCCTTTCATTCCAAGCTCATCATGTTTTTGCTGGTATAATATTCTCAGATATCTTGTGATCCTCCAGTGCATGTCAAGGGGATTTACACCATCAGACAATCGGGTTCTCTACAGACCTTCCTGGATACCCTACTCTCTATCTGGGTTGGATTCTGCTAAGGTGGTTGATTGGAACCAGGAGTCACACACCTAATTTCTTTAGCAAAGGTTGTCTAGCTACACCCTGGGACTTCTCTTTAGAATAGGCTTTCTTGATAGTGGAGTTCCTAATTTTAACATCTTTTGCAATATGAACAAGCTAAGAACCTCCAAAGTCATCATATTCTGGTTCATTTTTGCTTAACTTTTGGCTTCCTCAATTTATCCCCTGACTTTTGCATTTTGCTATAAGCAACAAGAAGAAACCAGGCAGCATCTTCACCATTTTGCTTGGAAATGTCCTCAGCTAAATGTTCAAGTTCATCTCTTATAAGCTGTGCTTTTCCAACCTAGAACACACTTTAGCCAAATTTTCTGCCACTTGTTTTAACAGGTTTACCTTTCTTCCAGTTTCCAATTACATGTTCCTCATTTTCTTCTGACACCTTATCAGAAGCTCCCT
>NW_012150652.1:486314-487200 GCF_000956105.1 Propithecus coquereli | reverse complement strand
TATTGATTACATGCTGAAATGGTGATATCGTGGACATATTAGATTAATAAAATACATTTCTAAAATTAACATTACCTGTTTCATTTTACATTTTTTAGTGTGGATACTAGAACCCTTGTAGCTTGTATTATATTTCTATTGGATTGCACAAATCCAGATCATTGTTTCTCACGTTTGGTTGGACCTTAAAATCAGCTGGAAGCTGCATAAAAATATCCACGTCAAGTCTATGATTTAATCAGTTGGGGACTGGACCTGAGCACTCACAGTTTTAAAAATGTCCCAGGGATTCTAACACGCAGCTGGGACTGAGGTGCCACGCTATAGAGATTGAGCTTCATTCCGCAAGCAGTGGGGAGATGCTGAAGGATTTTGAAAGAGGAAGTAACAGATTGCTAGTGGGTGTTAGAGATGGGTGAACCTGGAGTCCTGGGTTGAAAGAAATACGTGACTGAATGTCCCTTCATGGTCCGTTCTGCTTACCTCTCAGCTTCATCGTCACTATTCTACCCCCAGTTTGCTAGCATCCAGTAACGGTAACTTTCTTTCAGCTCCTTGAACTGACCAAGTTAATACCACTTCAGGGCTTTTATGCATGCTATTGTTTCTGCAAAGCTCTTAGCACAGATCCGTCCATGGACAGCTCTGTTGCTACCAGCATCTCCCAACCCAAACCTGACTCCCCAGTATAAAATAGTCTCACCACTCCTGCCCCTTGGTGCCTCCCACTTCCTTCTCCATTTTATTTTGTTCGTGACCCCTGATACTGCCTGAAAACCTCTTGTTTATTGCTTACCTTAGGTCTCTCTTACTACAATGTGAGCTCCGGGAGAAGAGATAACTTTTCTCTATTACCCACTACTCTATCTGCAGTGCTAGAACAGTG
>NW_012150652.1:483561-484838 GCF_000956105.1 Propithecus coquereli | reverse complement strand
TATTTATGCTATGATCTTTCAATACAGAGCTAAATCAGTGAACAGGAGCCTTTCAAAGACAAGTAATTCTAGGCAATATCCCTCAGTTTTATAGAAAGCTAAAACAGAGAAGTTTGGTTCAGATTAATTCATGAACAAAGATTTGCTAGATACAAAAGAGCAACACATGGTATAATCTGTGCTGCCTCTTTTAAATGCGTGGACAAAAAAATGCTCCTTCAAGATAACCTTTTTTTAAAAAAATTATAACATGAAGGCGAGAGAATAGCCTCACAGTCAGAAGAATAAAGTATAGCACTGGCTTTATGAGTTGTTCTGTGAATTTTATGTTCTGTGCATTCTACAAAGTAATGGGAAATTAAATTAACACAGTTCTTTATAGCATTTTAAATTTTTACCACAATTAATTTCCTGTACTACTATATTTTGGTTCTGCAGTAATCATTTGAGTAAATTTAACTCAGTATATAATTACTTCCCTCAAATCAAAGAAAGTCATTTTTTCCTGACTAACTTCATAGCAACCCACCTGCCTGCCTTACTTTTTGTGAAAGGTTGTGAGGCACAGGCCACTTTTTCCCTTTAAAAGAAGAAGTTTAGGTCTCCTTCCAAGGATTCTCTCTATTCCTTTAATATCTCTCTTCAGAGAAGAGCTCTTTAAGCAATGAATAAGGCATGCTAAAGACATGAGATACATACCAATTTTCATCTCTTTCTGAGATACTTCCCTAAGAAACCAGCCATGGGAAAACTTTGGCAACAACAAGTAGACATGGTAGGTAATTCACTTGACCTCCAACTCAAATCAACAAAGACCTGCATCTCCAAGAAGAGGCCTCAGTTGCACAGAGAGGACTCTTACAACCCATCTGATCTGCACTCTTTATTTCACAGATAAGAAATTCAGGTCCAAAGGGATGAAATGACTAGGATAACCTTTCACTTCGTTTTGGAGAGGTCCTCTAAGGCTTGGTTTGTCCTACCCAGTGAGGCATAGAATACCCATGGTCCTAGGATTATAGAATGTTTGGGCAGATCAAACATGCCCAGGGAATGCACATCTGCAAATTTCTCTTTTATCAGCTGTAAAATAAGAGAAAAAGCATTGGAAAAAACTTGGAAAAGGAAAATTCCAAGTTTCTTCCTAGCATTCTTAATACTCTGTAACTTTCAAAATGATTTTTGATAATTTGAGGCCTGAAACACCTAGAATGTTGACTTTTAGGTCTTTTGATGCAGAGAACAAAATTCTTCTTGACCTCAAAGCTACTCATATA
>NW_012150652.1:481405-482006 GCF_000956105.1 Propithecus coquereli | reverse complement strand
TTAGATGGCTTTCAGCTATCAAGCTTTTTGATAATTAGTTTTATTGTCTGAATCACAGGGCTGAGTGCTTGCCTCCTAGTTATGGGTATAACAATGACCCGTGGCAATGAAATACTTAAACTGATTTATTTTACTTTTGGAGAAACAAGAATTGTGATATATTATTTCAGGGGAAATTGACTGTACAAGTCTTCTCATATGCAATGTAGCTCATTTAAGGTTAATGAAGGTGATTGAGTGGCTTGATATACCTTTAATTTACCTGCACATTTTATAATTAAGGAAAGAATATGTTATGAAGAAGATTAAGAACCTTAAAAGACTATTCAATGTTATTTTCCAATAGTGTTTTTTTTTTTATTAAAGATAGATGACACCTAATAATTATATGTTGACAAATGGTTAGGGATCACTTCCACATTTTCCTAGGCCCTTTCTCCTACCTTTATTTCATTGTTTGTCATCTCTAACAAGTTAGTATGCAAGTGAAGACAAGAATCTTACTTTAACAAATAAGTGTCAATACAACCTGGGAGAAATGGTTTTGAAAATGCTATGGCATCACAAAATAAGACAAGTTCCCTATATGTATTCATATCAT
>NW_012150652.1:432560-480349 GCF_000956105.1 Propithecus coquereli | reverse complement strand
GCTTGTCCTGCTACAATGGCAGAGTGGAATGGTTAATTGTGACAAAAACTTTGTGGCTCACAAAGCCTTAAATATTTAGTTCACTCTTTCTTTGTATGCATAGGGACACTGAGGCCAGGAGAGAATCACCTGCCCAAGGTTACACAGATTATTTTTAAAGTTTATTGAAACTACATTCTCATAAAAAATCCCTGATATTTATTACAAGAGATAATATAGAAGCCTAGGCTTCTGAAATAAAAAAGACCTGGATTTAAGTTTAAGGACCACTATTATTAAGGAGTTATAGGCCTTAAGTAGATTACCCTTGTCCCTTCACAATGGATAATGATTTTTTTTCCTCCTTCCTGGAATCTCAACTATGTTCAGTTATCCCCTATGGAAACAGCAAAGAAAGGGGAGGGGAAAGTTGATTCCATCCCACCTTCAGGAATGAGCTCTGATTTGTATAAACTTAGAGTAATTCCCTTTCTTCTTGCAAATGACTGGCTCAGAAATGCTCACGAGTTCAGGAAAGACCGATGCAATTTGGATAAAGGGTTGCTAGAGGTTTCTTGGAGAATTCTCCGCTTCTCCAGAGATTCACAGGGATCCAGTTTCTCTCCCTACCACCAAACATCATAAGCAAGAGAGCATTTGGCTCCAGCCAACCTTGGCGGCCATTTTCCCACTCTTTTCTAAGTAAGGAAAAATCTGAGGAGAAGCTGACACTGAGATTAGGACAGATTGAATAGAATGACAAAAAAGTAAACAAGTATGTGTGTTTCATGCCTGGTTTATTACACTTAGCATAATACCCTCAAGGTTAATCCATATTGTCACATGTTGCACAATTTCCTTCTCTTTCAGGCTGAATAATATTCCACTATATATGCAGGTCACATTTTCTTTATTCAATCAGATAAGAACTAGCTCAGGTTTATTCAGCCCAAAAGTTAGGAGAAAAACTATTGCTTGCTAATGTAAAGTCAATTCATGTACTCATTTTCATTTTATTCACATAATCAGAGATTCTTTGGGTTTTGGTCTTATCTCCTTTCTATTATACTCAGAAACAGAAATTAAACAGAGTAGCATGAGAAATGTCATTAGTCAACATGATCAACAGTGTACACTAATGATTTTTCAGGAAAGGACAACACTGGAATTCTCCTCACTTTGTGGGCCTCTGAGGATTACTCAGGGAAGAAAAGGAAAAAGGAAATTGGTACAAGAGAGACAGAAAAATAAATGGCTTTGGTATAATTGGAGTTACTACTATGACAACTCAATATTGCAGTCCAGAAAAGCAGTGGCAGTCTATTCAAATCAAAGAAAAATATTTTTATCTTGTCCTTGTAGCATGACTTGATTTACCTACTTAGAATCACTGTGTGATGTTTCACATTGATATCACATTGATATCCTTTACCATGAAACACGGTCATTGTGAAATGGCAAGATGTCAAACAAACAAACCAACCACAACTTGTAAATACTTTACAGAAATCACATACTATAACAATTTTCTAAGTAATGAGTAAAATTTTTTCAAGTTTATTTTATAAATAATTCACTAATAAAAAAAACTATCCAGGAATCTGGGAAGTACATGAATATATAGTAAACACATCACAAAACATATTCTTCTGCAATTTTAATGAAGTTCCATATGCTGTGCGGAGAAATGTCTATGTTAAAGAGGTGATTTCCGGGTTGCAACCTCAGCCAAATACCAGCATGCTACAATATCATTATGCAAAGAATTTTTACTACCCCTACTTAAATCTAAAAATGATCATAAATGTTCCGCTCTGCAAAGATATAACTAAAAAAGAATTACTACGTTCCCTACACTTCCATCACATTTTAAGAGTATAGCATTTTGAAGGGGAAAAAAAATGTTTTGTGAAACACTGAAATAACCACAACTACTTGGATTTTCAAAATATAACAAAAAACAAAAAGATAAATTAGTCATTCATTCTTACATTCACTCTTTAATTAAAAATGTTTATTGAAAATCTAGTATGTGCTAGAAAAACACTTAAACCATCTACACACTTTATATATAATCAGTAAACTGCACCCAAGGAAGCCTTGTATTAAAGCTAGAGAACAGGTTTGCATGATGGTTTATATAAATTTTTTAGAACCTTTTAACAGGCAGCCGAATCATAAAGCAAAATGACAACAGCTTTTATGTACCCTTTTAAAAAGGGATTAATTTAGGTAGACACGGCAGAAGCTTCCTAAATTTGCAAATGCATTTATTTAGGGCAAAAGGTGAAATGTCACTTGTGGGATTGATGGTGTTTGGTTTCGCCCTGGTCTTCAATGATAACTCTTAGACTTTAAGCAGCACGGTATCTGGAAAGAAGAGTGGGTGTGAGGATACTCAGTATAATGAAACGTGCCAGGTTTAATTCCCTTAATCGCCTGGTCAGGGCAACTGAATTAACCAGCCACATCTGTTCACTTTGGAGTACCCAGTCTGGGTCCTTTCTCTTATGTAACAGGGTTCTGTAAGGTTATTATACTGTTTAGTCTATTTGATCTATTTGTTTCTTACCTCTTCAAACCTGGAGAGAGGAGGGTGGGAGGGGAGCAGGGATCTATTAGCATTTCAAATATAGGCCTGTCCATGCTATCACCTTTCCTGTGTGAATGGGGAACTAATCCTTAAACAGGAATCCTTTATTGGGGCAGATCTTTTACAGCATAGTTAGGGAAAGGGGAAAGGAAGAGTGGGACAAAGAATTGAGACCCACTGAATTCAATATGTGTTTTTGTTGTCTTTTCTTTGTTTTCCATTTTCTTCCTCAGGACTAAGAGCGAATCATTAAAATCTTCTGCTCTGCTGTTAAACCTAAAATACCCCATGTCTTATTTCACTTTCTCTAAAAACCATCATCAAATTCTAATTCTGTGATTCTCAGAAACTTTTAAGTCCAAAGAGATCTGTCCAGGTCTTCTGATAAAGCTCATGATCCATTTTGGGGAAAAATTATTGGTTTTCTTAGGCGGCACCAAATACCAGTGAATAATCCCTAACTCCTACAATCTAATCCTCTCCTTTCACACAATAAACTTCTCTAATGCGGTCAACATAACGTCTCCAGAGCCAATGGCATCCCTGCAGCGTTGTAGGTCTTCCATAAGTATCTCTTGAAATGCCGGGTGGATGTAAGGAGTAGAGTTTAGCGTGGAAGGGGAATGAATTAATGGACATACTGGGAAGTTACAGTGATAATCTTTGTGAAAGCTTTTCATTCTGAGTGTGTTTGATCTGGGACATTACAAGACTTCTACAGAGTAAGGAATGGAAAAGGGCCAATAAAATCCTTAAGGTTCTGTCAGCCGAATATTTCTCGTCTTCTGTATTTTAATTTTCTGTTTACTGAGAGGCCACAACCCCATGAGGAGAGCAGGAGCAATCAGTCAGAAAAGGAGACTAAACTGAAAGGGTCTCCTGACCATCAACCTACATGACAATAAGCCTTAGTTAACTCAAAACCAATAGAACGACGACGCACTTTTAGAAGTCAATAACCTTCATCATGAAAACAAAGACAGAAGTAATCTAATAATAAATCCTATCCTATGACATAAATCTATACTACTAACATTAGTTTCTCACATAGAAAATGAAATCATAAAATCATAATATATGTTACCTGCCAAGTGAGTTCACTGAAGAAATCAACATAACTCTTAACTCCTAACAGACGGGACCAAGCCTCTAGCTGCTGAATGGCCTCAAATTCTCCTATTAACAGAGGCAAAGGGGACTCCCAAACTGTGGCTGCCAAGCAAGTATATACAGCAAAAAAGGATGACTCCCTCTAACCTGTGCTCTATCTGAGCTCAGGCTCTCAGGTATGAGCAAGGTCCTCACCCTCCCTTATCAAGTGCCCAAAGAACACTGCCACTTAACTAGTACGTATACGTAAGTCTCCATTTGTAAACTCACAATGTTGAAACTCTACACTTGTCCATGCTCCTATGAATAAAACCCAAACATTTAGGCATTCACATTAGGGCTTGTAGGGACTACGGCCCCACAGCTTGGCTCAAGGGTAACTTTGTGGGATAAAGACAGGCTTTATTAAACAGGAATAATAATACAAAGAATTACAGAGGTATAGTTCTTTACTTAGAAGTTTGTAGATTTCACCATTTTTTTCCAGTTACAATGGCTCTTGCTCAAGATGGATGGTGTTAACCATTTGCTTGTACAAAAAAAAAAAAAAAAAAAGAGGATGTAGTAATTTAACCTGTTAGTTTGACTTACTGCAAAGCACTAAAAAGCATTAAACTTCATTTTTCCAAAGAATTTATATTTTAGGATATCCTAAATGCCAAATAAGAATTTATGAAATTTTACTTTATTAGCCAAGGTATATTATTAGCCAAGTTACTTAACCTATTTTTGTTTTTATTTTTTTCCTTCACATCTATAAAACAAGGATAATTGCACTACCTAGTACATATGGGCGCTATAAATGGTGTAATGTTTATAAAGTGCTGAGCAAAACACCAGGCAGGTGTTAACACCTAACATTTGTTGATCATTTGTTATTGTATCATTTTCATCTCATTCATTCAAAAAACTGTGGTCGTCACTGTTGTCATATTAAAACAATAGCCCTAGATTCATAGAGGTTGTACCACACAAAAAGAAAAAAAGGTAAAAAGAAATAGAATCAAAACCTTTGCTCTCATCTAAAACAAATACAGAACTCCTTACGGGGAGAACATAAAATACCATGGTGAAATTTTTAAAGGAGGAACTGTTAGCTTTAATGAAATAGATTTGCCCAAATCATCACAAAGTGGCAGAACAGCCAACTCTATTAGATATCCAAGTAGGTGATCTTTAAATGTCTTTTGAAATAATGAATTATTTGCCAAAATGTAACACTCCAAATATTCTCACCTAGCACTGCCATCCTCGTTCACATACCCAAGAGACTGTTCATTAAAATGCCAACGAACAGTATTTCTGGGCAAAGGGCTTGACTTCCTAAAAGATCTAGTTCCTTTGTAAAATTTTGGTATTTGGACACCAACTTGTGCCACATTCTTTACTTCCTTGGTTCCGGTCCGAACTGAACAACTAAGAACTATATCCTAAAACCAATAAAAAATTCAATTACATTTTGGGATAAATTCCAGCGATATCTTTAATACTAACTCACCCATTTAAGAAATGTAGTAGAAATCTTTATGAAAAATGCCCCTAATTCAGATACTTTTCTGGCTGACATTACCAGCAACCTAAAAACCAGTGTGATGGATGGAAAAAGTTAAAAATATTTCACTATGTGGTTCCAACATTTCAGAAGTGCAATTGCAGGGAACTAGATTTAAGCTTTAATTAGGAAACGTATATATCACAGGGTTGCTCCTTTCTTGTGATTAGTGGGAAAAAAATTTTTTACGTGCATGAGTTGAAATGCAGAGATCAGTAAAAAGCAAGTTTGACAACCCCAAGGCCAAAGAAGCTTTGAAGAATTTGGAGATTAAAAAGATTATCTCCATAAACCTGGGACCATGCCATTTAATGATTCTATTGTTGGGGCTACAAACTAGATACAGAAATCCTTTGCTTAAATAATATTCATTAGACATTTTTAACACTTTATTTCAAAGAGAAAAGTGTCCTTCACAAAAAGTCTGTTGATTATGTAGTCATTTATTTGTTTCGAACAGTAAATATTTTTATACTTCTGATTACTGAAAATTAGCCGAAAGGTATAATAATATGGAAAAATTAATGAATGGGTCAGAAAGGAAATAAAAGGTGAACAGTGCAAAGGAGCAGGAAGTTCCAGAAAGAAAGTTTCTATTTCTTTGCTCATATTAACCACAGGATATGATGGAATAGAGTAGGATGTGTGTGTGTGTGTGCGTGCGTGTGTGTGTGTGCTCGTGCGCACAGATGTGCATCTAATAATTTAATCAATATAAACTATCACAACACATAATTCAAGCCTTAGATTTAACTTCGGAGCTCACATCTCTGTTGAAGTGTATAAATGAGCTGATCTGGAAGGCATAATGGAGTTGATCCTCTCACGTTCTCTGGTGGAAGCTCATTTTCTTACAAGTGCTTGCTAACCACACACTTGGCCAGCCAGACCTCTGATCTGTTTCCTCCTCTCACGTCTCCCCGTGGAGCACACAGCTGTAAGTGGGACAGCCTGCAGGACCAATGCTAAAAGCTTTGTTGTGGGAATCCCTAAAGCATATCCCCATAAATAGGACTGTCTGCTCTCACTCAAGTTGTGCGCACTGACCCAAATAGGAATGATGCATACGATTCACAAACATGTACATCAGTACCCTGTGAACCAAACGGGCAGGCACGGTTCCCAAACTGTGGATGTTTCCTTAGAAACATCCTCAGTATTTCTATCTGCTTCTCTCTCTAAATGATATTTGAAAATCCAAACAATAGACAACTGGAAGAAAATAGTTTCAGCATGTATGCAGACAAAGAGTTAAGCTATGCCAATACAAACATATCCTGCAAATTGATAAGAAAAAGGCAACCCACACAATGGGAAAAGGGACAAACGAGAAATAAACTGCCAATTCACAAAGAAAAGGCAAGTGGCAAAACTGAGCACGAACAAACAAACCCACGTGGGAAAGGAGACTTGAGTTCTCTAGTAATCACGTAAAGGGAAATTATAGCAAAAACCATTGTGACTCATCAGATTAAGAAAGAATTTAAAGATTGGTAAACCCAGCGCTGTTAAGAGTACAGGAAGACAAGTGGGCACACTCATCCATTACCAGAAGGTGTATGAGTTAACTGCCCCATTTTGGTATCCTTCTTCTGGCTCTATTAAAATGTAAAAATTAACTACTTTACTCAGCAACATCAATGCTAGGAAGAATCTATCCTACCCCAATAAATCCCAGATGTATCTATGAGTTTGAATATTGAACAACCTTTCGGTTGTTAAGAGTCAAAAAACAGAAACTACTGAAAGGGAAGAAAATTATTGTATATACTATGTGTCTTAGATTGAGTTTCCCAGAACCAGGCCCTTAGATGGCATTCCTGTAAAAATGATTTATTTGGAAGTGCTCCCAGGAGAAACAGGTAGAGAGGAGGGATAGGGAAGACAGAGAGGCCACCGTGCCATCTCAAGCAAAGTCCCACAGCGGGTAACTCTGGCTTGGTCGCACAGGGAAGCTTTGGAGGTGGCTCTGGTCACATTCTGTGTTGTCCCAGATAGACCTCTGCCCGTCAGTCCTCTCATCAGGGCTGCCCACAAGAGAACACAAAGCAAACTCTGGCAGCCACAGCCCAGGCTGGCTGGTGGGAGTGAGCACACCAAAAACCATGGGCACAAAAGTGGCAGAAACATCTCACCTCACCTGCGGAATGGTGGTTTACTATGCATGGTTAAAAAGAAAAAATTAGATACATACATTTAACTATAGGATTGACCATGATGTATAAGTTCAGGTGGGCGGAGCACATTAGAGAATAAAATGAATAGTAACACTCATTTAAATATTTATGTATGCAAGCCTACAATAAAGTTTGGAATGATGTGTATCAAAATGTTAACATAAAAGTTACCACGGGGTAGTGGGAGAGGGGAAGACTGAAGGGATGGTGAAGGGCTGGAGAGAAATAGTAACTTTTTGCTTTATATTCTTCTATACATTCGTTTGGCCTATGTGGTACGTTGCATTCATAAATTAAATAACAGCCAATAAGGCAAAAGATTAAATATGCTTTATCAAAATTAATTGCTATAAACTCTTTTCCTTAGATTGGAGAGGTTCAGGTTAAAATATCTCCTCAGAGTTAACAGGCTTGTCCTTTTAGCTGTGAGCTGGGACCTGCCTTTGGGACTTATGTCTATATTTGTGATCCTGAAACTGACAGACAAGCAGGCACAGTCATTCTGGGTTATGGGGGAATCATGCAAAAAGAAATGGAAATAAGTATTTTAACGCACTGCTATAAGAATATCCAAAATGCAAGTATTTCCATTATTTATAAAATTAGAAGCAATCAGTAGCAGAAGAATGGGTAAATGAATTAAAACACATTAAACAGAATTATGTACTACACAGGCATTAAATCGTGTTTTTGAAAATTTTATCGACAAAGAAGCACACTATAGTGTGAAGTTAAAAGTGGAATGTGTAGTTCTGCATATATAAGTGATTCTTATTACATAAAGTTAAATATATCATGTACCTATACTCCTGTATGTATACACATACACACATGCTTTAAAAATGCATTTCTGCAGAAGAATGCATGTCACCTAGATATTAATAGTGGTTAGACTTAGGATCTGGGAAGACGGCTTATTTTAAAAGTTTCTTCTTTTTACTTTTCTGCATGTTTTAATTTCAGACAATGCCATGCTTTAGCATTTTTAGCAAGTAAAATCAAATTGAATGATAAAACAATTTACTTTTAAGAAAAAAGATAAGGAAACAGTTCTAAAGAAACTAGTTCCCATCCACTTAACAATTTTGACAGATTAACAGTGGAAAAGGGTATGCATATTCTCTTCTACTGCCAAACTGACCAAATTGAATTCCTTAAAAAATATCTGATGTCTGATTATTCTCACATTTAAGCAAAACTCACATTAACTATGTACAACTGATCAGTCTGGTCAAAGAGCGTCTGAGATCTAAGTGTGAAATTTCAGGGCTTCCAGGTTAACTCCAAGGATAAAGTTGGGAGGGGACCCAAAAGTGTAAGCCATTTGAGGTTGGGAATGCTAGTCCAAAGTCAAAGGTCTGTATTTGCATCCTCTCTGTCATGTCCTACCGCAGTTCACTTAAAGACTTCAGCAGTCAAAACAAGAATGAACATTCACTGCCAGCATCTACAGAGATTAAAAATTAACCACATCGGAAACATATCATTGAGTTAAAAGTTCAGTATAGTACACACTATTCATGGCAAGAGATTATATCTTCTCTTCTGCACCCTGGGAAATCAAGGAAACAATATTTTTAAAAGTCCAACATGGTATAAATAGAGCAACATTCTATCATTGTGACTAAATATCAACACTGCTCCTAAAGAACACTCTACAGATTTTTAGTCAAAAGCTGACATTCCCTTGAATGACAGATGAATAAAATGCATATGTTTGGTACCCAGGTGGGTTGGTAAATCTTTACCTTTTTTAGATGTTGCCTACCCTCAAAAGAGCATTCCCAACATTCAAGAAATCTTTCTGGGCTAGGTGTGGTGGCGTGCACCTGTAGCCGCAGCTACTCAGGAGGCTGAGGCAGGAGGATAAGTTGAGCCCAGGTGTTTGAGGTTGCAGTGAGCTATGATGATGCCACTGCACTCTACCCCGGGCAATAGAATGAAACCCTGTCTCAAAAAATAAATTAATTAAATTAAATTGAAAAATAATAAAAGTAAATAAGAAATCTTTCTATGAATTTGTACACACTGCATGCAGAAACTGTAAAAGACACTAAGGAAGAAAGCTCTTGCTTGAATCCATACCGTATTGCCTTGGAAACAGTGAGGCAGCAGAGACTCACAGAGGTCTAATTGAATGGGAAAAAAATCCTTTCTAGATTTTTTAATTTAAAACATTTTCCTTGTTTTATTTTTTCATAATGACTTGCATAGCAGATGTTTTGTCAACCTTTCAACATTTACTTATTTATTTATCCTGACTCAGTATTTCAATCATCTTAAGAAAACAGCTGGAAAGAAAGGTCAGTTCAAAGGTAAGGCCTGGGTGAATAATACGGTTAGACTGAATTCTTTTTATTTAATTTAAAGTACATCTGACAGGCTTCCTTCCCACGTTCCTTTTTGCACAAGCATGCTGCACAGTTGAAGAAAAGCTCTTCTTTGACATTCAATAACGCAAGGCCCTTCTAACCCAGTGGAGCGTACTGTCTAAAAACGCACAAATGCTGCAAGCTGGAAAACTATTAAAAATCTTTCTATATATCAAGTTTTATTTCACCACTAACAAACCTACTCATATCCAAATAATAAGACATATTTTCTCAATGGTAAATAACATTTACTATCTTTGGTTTTAAACACAAAGATCTCTAAAAAGTATTGCCGATGGATCTAGCAAATATAATATGAATTTATAGAATATGCCTTTTACTATCTTTTTTTCAACTGTGTTTTCTTCCTGCCTGAAATAAAAATATACCAGGTTATGTAACACTGCCTCGAATAAATAACTTTTGTAAGTGGCGTTTCTCTGTACATCACACTATAAAATGATACTTTATGGAAGGGTAATGAATGGCTAGCTTAAAGCAAATATGGTATAGTTTATATAAAACATGACTTTTATAACAGATCAAAAACAGAAACTGAACTTTTATTTTGCCAAGATATAATGCAATTCCATAGTGTTCCAATGAAACACAAAAATAAGAATTTTCCTCATCAGTAAAAACTAAAATCAAATGCTTTCTTGAAAAATATTTTAGTGACTAAGTTTTAAATCATCTTTCAATACATCAAACTTGATCTATTATAATGGAGAAGTGCAGCGCTGTGAATTACCCATTATGTTGGAAAATCCAGAAGTTGTTTTAATTGGTTTTGAATGAAAGCATTATTCTGCATTTCTAATCATGTTTCTTCTCCTAAGGCTAATATTAAAAATGAATTACAATTCCTGAGCAGAGGAATTGACTCAGAATCATGGCTGGGATTAACATTTTGTTACAGATAATCCACAAACTAGAGAATCCAAAAGCCTATAACTGAGAGTTGAGTATATTTTCTAAGTAAGAAGCTAAAACGCTCATTAGACACACTCCATGTGAATAATGAACCCACTGAAAAGAGTACATGTGTTATGTAAAGCATTTTACATTCTATTGTACAATGAGTTCCTCTTCCAAAAATCATCAGTTTAAGTATTTAGTCATTAAATTTTAGTATATTTCTAGAAATGAGACACATGAAATGTTGTCAGCTGTCTTTTGCTGGAATTACACATATCTTCAAATTGTTCTTACAAGTTTAATTTACCAACCAGCAACGAATGGTGATTATCAATCACAAATACACGCGACAGTTTAAAGCAAACTGACATCGTGGTCACAATAAATTAAATTAATGCTTCAAGACAGAAGCTGGTCATTTGAGCCATGAAGTGATTTCAAGTAAAACTTTAAATATTAATGAGGAAATATAAACTGACCTATTCACTGACAATTAAGCAACTCCGATTTGAGCACCAGAAATCATTTGCATAATGAAAATGCCCTTCCCCCAATTATTCAAATTACAGTTTAAAAGGAAAAGAACACTCAAGAAGAGGTTTTTATTTGTAAGGACGTTTTAATGAGGTGATAGGTATCTTAATAAGGGTTCTTGGGTGAAGACACCTGGATTATTAAGCAGAAATTCTGCTGTATCCTATATTAATTCATAGCAAGATTTTATCACGTCTGTTTAATTTATTAGAGACTTGAAGTACTTGGTATCACTTGCATAGTTTAAAGTAAACCAATTTAAACAAAAGATGAAATAAATGGTAAGTTTTGAAGATTTGAGTTTTTTAGATAGTTTTCTTTTAGCTTAACAATAATTCACCACAAGTACAAATCAGGAAGATCTGCATGAAATTAACTTCAAAGCAGCTTTGCAAATGAGTCCTAGAGGGTTTTATGAAAAAATGTCATCAAGCAAAAAGAATTTTAAATATATTAATTGTATTGAATTATTTCTTATGTAAAGGAACCTTAAATTAAAGGGAAAAATTCCCTATCATTGCAAAATGATCTCTTGAGTGTGTAATACTCCTCAAGAGGAAACTCCCACCTGGAATAATTAAAAGACATTATTATTATGCATTGATTATTAACAAATTTTGAATAGCTATAATTTATTTCATTCTAGATTCCTTTAACCCACAGGCAGCTATAATTAAAAGACATTATTATTATTCATTGATTATTAACAAATTTTGAATAGCTATAATTTATTTCATTCTAGATTCCTTTAACCCACAGGCAGCTATAATTTTTCTCAAAATGAGACTTCTAAATACAGTGTTAACTTTTCTGTTTTAAAAATAAAGAGTTAACATACAACTTAGTATCATGCGATTAGTTTCATTTAGGCAATATAACAAGCTTTATAGATGTTTTTTCAAGTTATTTCACTTCTTCAGGCTCAAATTTCCTCCTTGAGGAGGTTAAACTAAATGTTCTCCTAAGTAATTTACAGCTCTGAAATGGCTATGTTTCTCCAGTCATATTATTCTGAAAAAGACCATTTTTTCCAAGTTCTTTTTCATAGGAACTACAGAGTCTGTCCAAAAATATCCCTTGTCATTTTACTGTTACAAGAAGGGTAAAATATTATTGTGAATAATAGAATCAATTTGATATAAGTGCAAAAAGAATCTTTATATGATATGAATTAAATCAACTCAAGCAAGTAACTTTTGCCATAAGCGACTCACTGAAGAAGTAAAGGCAGGAGCAGCAGAAAGCAAAATACAATAAGCGTTTGGAGACTCTAAAGAGATTTGTCTACATATAAAAAAAGAGAGAACTAAAAGGGCACTCAAATTCCAGCTATCAACAAGCTTGTACCATGCCCTTTGCTGTACGAAACAATCATTGCCACTGATACAATATGATTTCTTTTGATCCAATGGGCTGTTCTCATAGATAACGTGGAAAGCAACATTTGTAAAAAAAATTTGACAGGAGGGGTTTTGCAGCCTGTTTTGGAAAAGCCTAAAATTTTATTAAATCTAATGGCCAAAGGTTGTACAAAAGTAAGGAAAATTTAACCTGTGTTTGTTATTACTGTTAATTTTTTTTTTTAATTCCACTTGGATAGGTCTTAGACAATTCTCTTTGCATGCAATGGAGTATAATGACAGATGTTCATGCCCATCATCAAACCTCCATGTCAGGTTAGTCCTGGTCTGTAGAGCAAAGAAATAAAGATTCAAGATCCAAGATTACTGACTATACACTTGAGAATAAGAAATGTGAAATACGAATGCCTTGCGAATGATTTTTCCACAGGCTTTAAGAATAACCCACGATAGTTTTAATGTTAGAAGGTAATTTCCTTTTCATTATCAAACTTTAGTACTTTTAACAAAGGCTTACACATGAAGGCAATGAGACCAAGCTCTTTTCCATTGAAAACTTACACCTGTAACATTAAAACTATGGGGCCTCTCATCAAATCAGGACTATTTTAATTTGGAAATATGCTACTTCTGGATATTGGAAGAATTTTGAGGTAGCTTCTGCATTAGCCTGTATTCCCATCTCAAAACTTCTACTATACAAACTAATCAATCAATCAACCGGTTAATTAACTAATCAACCAGCCAATGTATTGGCTAAATGACTAACCTGTCATTTTGTACCAGTCAAAATTGAAAGCCTGTAAATAAAAACACCACCACCACCACCACAAACAAGAAAGTCCACTGGTCAGAGGGCTTCTACATGAGTGAATTACAAAATGTTTTAAACCACCTGATCAAATTTTGGAAAGAATAACTTTCTATGAATAGAATGAGCAGTTCCAATAAGCTTATCTGATACATATATTCACAAATTTAACCATTCATTCCAAAAACAAGCTCTGTACAAGGTACTGGGATATCACCATGTATAAAAATATTCTGCTTTAGATTTTCCAATCTGTTTTCTCCATTTTATTAAGTGATTCCTAATCAAGCAATCAGACCAGAATAATTATATGATACACTCAAAAAGCAAGTCTATATTATGATCCAAACATCTGTTATTTTCTGTGCAGAGAACTCTTTACCCATTACATTCTTGGAAAGGCTTTTCTTTAAGCAACAAATATGCAAGTTAAGTTTAGCAGTTAGAGGTCACTTTTGCATTATAAAGGTCTGGCAGCAGATTTCTTTCAAATATGTTCCTAATTATAAATTCTTAAATGTGATATATAACATAAAACCTTCACATGAATAATCCAATTCCATAAAGCAAACAGAAGTTAAAATCCCTGATTATTAATTGCAATAGAGGAAAACCTCTAACAATCCAAATACGTTGATATTTGATAATTTTTTTCTTCTTGATCTTTCTAATTTTTATTTAGTTTTCACCTAATTTTTGTCTAGAGTAGGTTTCCCTTTTCCCCATTTTCTGAACTCCCATTAACTGCTTAATCCAATGCAGCCCTGCCTTCCACTGTCTGTGACCTCACTAAAACTTAACAATGGCTTTTTAATTGCCAAATCTGATGGATATTTTCCAATCTAAATCTTATAGACACCCCTGCAATATATAACACCAAACAAAATGTCCTTCATGAAACTCCTTTATGCTTTAGTTTTATACCAATCCTCTTATAGGCATCTCCTCCCTTGTCACGTTTCGATCTTCCCCACACCTCCTGTTCCTCATCCTCTGCTGGAAATGCTGGCACTTCCCAATGCTCCATCTCCAGCTCTATTCACTTCTCTCTTCTTCTTGTAAGTTCCTTGGGCAATTTTGCTCACACTTACACCACCAACGGGCTCTTGTCCACTTCACTCCTTAAGCTTCAGACTCATATATCTAACTTTACAGGACATCCCTACTAAAGGCATCTCAAAATCAAACTTGGACTTTGAATCTTGTCCTTCAAAACTTGTTTTGTCCTGACAGATACTGCTCACCATCCATCATATGCCCACCGTAACCTGAAGGCACTCAGGGCTCTTGCCCTCTCCTTCCCCCTTCAATTAAGTCATGTTGATCCTTCTTCCTAAATATGTTCTAGATCCCCTGTCTTCTCTCCATTGTAACTTTCATCATTTGAGTCAATGTGCTCAGTATCTCTCACCCAAATCACCACAATGGTCTTTCACTGGACTCCCTGACTCCAAGCCTCAACCCCTCTAACTTACCCTTAATCCCACCACCAGACAATCTGCCTTCAGCGTAGCTCATTATTTTAGGCGTGGTTCTAACATTTGTCCTCAGAAGATATTCTTTCTCAGCAAATAGCATCACCACTTACTCAATGCTCAAACCAGAACCCTAGAGGGTTACCCTTTTTTTCTCTCTTATCTTCACTTGCATCCAATACTTCAGTGAGAGCTATCGACTGTGTCTCCAAAATATGTACCGTATCCATCTGCATCTTACTACCTCTAGCACTTTTACCTGGGTTCCTTATGTCTTGTCCAGAAAACTGAGAGTCTACTAATTGTTCTCCTCTTCCACTTTTGACATTCTATCTTCCAACTCCACAAAATAAATAGGGTTTTTTACATAAAAAATTATGATGGCAAACTCCAAACATATACTGAAATACTAATATAACGTATTATAATGAATATAACATAACACAGCACAAAATATAATATAATAGCATTACGAATTCAGACAACTCATTAATTAACTTCAGAATGGCCAATCCTGTTTTCTCTATAAACTCACCTCCTCCATCTTACTATTATTTTGAAGCAAAGTACAGACATACTTCATATGCAAATTTCTCAATATGTATTTCTAAAACATCAGGCCTCCACTTTTTAAACAGACATATATTAATAATATTGTACCCCCAAAACCAAATTCCTTAATACCACATCTCATCTGTGTTCACATGTCTCTAATTGTCCATTTGTTTATTTAATAACTTGAATCAAGATCCAAACAAGATCCATACTTTGTGCTGATTAATATGTCTCTTAAGGTTTTTATAATCTATAAGCTTCTCCTCTAGTAATATTTTTCTTGAAATTTTGTTCAAGAAACTGGATAGTTTTGTCCTGTTGAGTTTCAGGACAAAATCAGAATTGTGCTGATTATATTCCTATAGTGTCATTTAAACATAGTCTGCTTTCCCACTATTTCCTATAGACTATTGAAGCTGGAAGTTTAACATCTGTTCTTTTAAAGTCAGATTCATTGAGGTATAATTAGATCCGGTGACAATCAAGGAAGGGTGGTCATTTTTAAAAACATTACTACGATCATGGCACTCCTATGCTTAAAATCCTCTAATAAATTCTTCCTGCATGAGAATAAAATCTAAAAAATCCTTACCATGACCTGCCTTACCATGGCCTACCATAACGTGGCCTGCCTGTCCTTCACGATCTGGTCACTGACCACCTCCCTAATCTCATCACTGGTCATTCTCTTCCTCCCTGACCTCAGGTTACCACATCTGGTCTTCTCTCCATTGTGTCAACATTCCACTTGCATTCCCAGCTCAGGGATTTGCAGTTACTGCTCCTTTTGCCTGAAAGGATGCATACCTCTCCAAGTGCCTGACTCCTTATTATTATTGACGTCTCTACTCATAACATACCTTCTGAGAAGGCTTTTCTGTCCACCCTAACTAAATCAACTGGTGCATGCATGCACATAGATGTTCACTGATGTACCTGTATATCACTGCTTCTTGTCTTTAAAGTCCTTACCATGTTCTAAAATTATATTCATTTTTTGTTTACTTATTTTTTTGCCTATCTCATCCCACTAGACCATAAACTGCATATTTATTTACTACCCCAGTGCTGAAATCAGTGCCTGGTACTTAGCATAAGCTCAATAAATGTTTGTTGAATGAATCAATGACTCAGTAAATGATCCGATTCCTACAATTTCCAGCATTCTCTTCCCTGATGCTGTTTCTTAGATGTAGTGAATGAAGGTATCTGCTTTTTTCCAATCCATCATGTTCTCTCTGGTCTCTGCACCTCTACCTATGATACCTGGGCAATGTTATCTAATTTCCTTCTTTCTGTCTCCATTTTCTGTCTCATTCATTCAAACTCATTCTTTACATTTTAGTTAAATGTAAGAAGCCATTCATTTATGTCACCGCCACAGTACACTGTACATATGATATATGCTGCATGTATTTCAGAGAGAGCCCTAAAGAATAATGGCCACAAGTAAGGGACTGGAGTCTCATGGTCTATACTCCCATCTCTGATCCATCATTTAAGTATTCAGATAAATAAACAGATTTCATTGCATAAAATCTTTTGGCCTCAGTTTCCTCCTCTTAAAAAGAATGGGGTTAGACCAGCCCGAGCAAGAGCAAGACCCTGTCTCTACAAAAAATAGAAAAATTAGCCGGGTATGGTGGCATGTGACTATAGTCTTAGCTACCTGGGAGGCTGAGGCAGGAGGATCACTTGAGCTCAGGAGTCTGGGGTTGCAGTGAGCTATGATGATGCCACTGCACTCTAGCCTGGGCAACAGAGTGAGACCCTGTCTCCACACTCACACATAAAAAACCCACAAAGAATGGGGTTAATGTAATAACCTCATTGAACTCTTTTGAGTATTATATGATATGACACATGTAAAATGCTTAAAACATTTAATCAATAATATCTGCTCTTTTTCTTAGTAACTATTATGTACTTTACTCAACATCTCATATTGAAGTGATTTGTGTCTGTTTCTCACTATTGGAGGTCTTTGGTGCCATGGTGAGGCTAATGTTTTCTTTCTTTCATTTTTCTAATCCTAGCCTTGGGCGTGGTTTCTGACACATCATAATACTCCATACATGTTTCTAAAGTAACTATAAATGAATCTGGTTTCTCTGGGCCAGAAATACCCTCTGGGGAGGGGGGATCAATAGTGTGTGAATAAAGACTAGTAATAGATGCTCTAATAATTCACTGATAAAAAAAACAAAAAACACCAAATCAGTCAGGAATAACTGCTGTTGTGCACGTTTGGAGATGGGGAGGGGATAGCTAGTCCAACTTGCCTCCATGGATCAGAGAAAAGAAAGAATGGAAAGTCCAAATTCCAATCAAAGGCCCCATTCTTTGAACATATTTCCTTCCCACCTCAAAGGGAAACATTTAGCCTATTCTTCTGTAAAACCAAGAGCTACATAAGGAATGGAATCATTTCATCCAGGTACAAAATCTTCCCTGGGTTCACATATTCAATAATCCATAAACATAAAAATCACAAAGCAGGTCAAACCCAACAACATACAAACCCAGAAAGAAATGAGCACAGGATTTGTCACATTGTCCTTTAACCACCGCAAGCCACACATTAGATAAAGGCCAGCAAACTTTTCCTGTAAAGGGCCAAACAGTAAATATTAAAATATTTAATAAGCCTAGAGGCTCTGAGCCACACTAATTAACACTGCTATTGTAGTGCAACAACCATTGAAAACATGCAATTGAATGTGTATGGTTGTATTCCAGTAAACTTTATTTATGGACACAGACATTTTAATTTTATATAATTGTTAAGTACCATAAAATATTACTCCTCTTTTGATTATTTTTCAACCGTTTGAAAACATAAAAACAATTCTTGGCTTACAAGAATTACTTAGTTATGTAAAAACGGGCACCAGATCAAACTTGGCCCACAAGCCACAGTTTGCTGACCCTTACGTTAAACCAATATTATTAGCTCTTTTCCTAACTTCTAGGAAAACACAATTTTCTTTGTAAATGCAAAGTGGTAATGTCAGATTTTCTCATACTAAAAAGATTATTCCTATGGTAATTCTTATAAAGTAACTACTATAGCAACTCTTTTAGTTAAT
The DNA here is from genome assembly GCF_000956105.1 of Propithecus coquereli. Lineage (NCBI taxonomy): Eukaryota > Metazoa > Chordata > Mammalia > Primates > Indriidae > Propithecus > Propithecus coquereli. Next base: position 461,823 of record NW_012150652.1, on the reverse strand, counting down.
GTGATACATAAAAAATTTAAAACATTATTTAAAGTATCATCTTATTAAGCATTTGATGAGCAACTAATTCAAGGACCTTATTAATCCTAATTCCTTCAAATACTTATTGTTTTATGCCTTAACCTGTCAGTCTTATTTGTGACAATTTCCTCATTTATAAGAGAATAGAAAACGCAATGATGAAATCCCAATATATATCCATAAAACCAAGATAACTCATTCAATCAATTATGGTTTAAAAATAATCACATCGTATATTCTTCCTGTGTTTCAAAAGGAAAAGAAATCCATGTTGCTTTCACTCAACAGATATTTATCGAGCACATACTACGTAACTACAAGGCAATGTGAAATAAAGCAACCTTTCTTGGCAAGAATCATCCATCTTTTTTGTGGATTTGCAAATAAGTGTCTGAAGCAGTTAAATGAAAAATGTCATCATTATTTTGATAAACCTCAGAAGAAATGCAACCACCTTCGCTCAAGGATCAATATGACCCACTGTTTTCAAGACCCAAAGTTCTCCAGGGAGTGCTGCAAATTGACAGGATAGTCTCTTAGTGCTTGATTTGACACGAGATACAGCAAAAGACACGTAAACCTCGAGGTGAAGAGCCTCATCTCAGACAGTTCCATATTGGTCAGACAAGCGGGGTGGCTCAAGAAGGCAAGCTACTTCCTCCACAAGTCAATTGCGAATTACTCGCTCTAAATTGGCTCCACAGCTGCGATTTTCAGTTCCTAGAGTACCCTCCAAATAACTGATAGTAGGAAAAAAAAAATAAAAGCCTGCTTTTCCTCCAGACCCGCACCTTTCGGCGATCTGCCATTCCAACTCACGAAGGACATGCAGATCTAAAAAGGGACACTTCTGGGACTCTATCAGAAAAATGGCATATCAAGAGTTTGGCATAGGGCGGTTTGAGTGCTGTCGGGCACTCAAACACACAACTTATTCCAGTTTTGGAATACAGACCTACAGAGTACATCTATGAAAGAAACTGGGCTCCAAGGGAGCCTGAAGTACTCAGCTCCAAACAAATGAGAATCAGGGAAACAGTGCCAAAGTTTTCTTTTGTTTATTTTCAAAGAAAATGAGAAATCTTTAAAAAAAAAAAAAAAAAAAAAAAAGGAAAACAGAGGAAGCCAAGACACCTACAATATTAGCCCCTTTCTGGGAACTTGAAGGAAACTCAGTATTTGGCAATAGACATGAGTTACAAAAACCGAATTCGCTATCTTTCCAACAGCAGGTACTCTGCTTTTATCTAATCCACTGCATGTAGCTAGAGAGTTAGGAGATCTGGAAGGGAATGATAAATGGAGATGCAGGTTGATATTTCAGGGTGCAGAGGTCACTGGGCTTAATGTAACACGGCTGTGTGGGTATGATATGTGTATATATCTCACATATACAGGCGCGTGCACACACGTATGAGGAGAGAGGTAGGGAAAGAAAGAGAAGAAAAAACTGAAAAAAAGATCATCTTTCACATACAAATATTATACATAAACATACACAGATATAGAAAGAGAGAACAGAGAACAAACCTATCATCTCTCACAGAAAAATAATTCATGCCCTTTCAATCCTTCAAAAGCATGCTTCCTTTGAGCCTGGATTATTAGATAATTCCTACACTACTATTTTCCACAGATATCCTCCCAAAATTGTGTCAGTTATTTAATGTGCAGGGTAAATTAGACGCCTTTCTCACCTGGCATAACTTTAAAACCCTGGGACTGTCTTTACAACACTTCTGGTTTCATGGAAAGTTCACCAGGTTGACATTTACTTACATGACTGAATTCTAAATAGGGATTAATAAAATGATTAATTTACTCTTTTTCCTCCCCTCTCTCTCCTGTTTCCCCCATGAGTCATGGTTGGCCATCTACAAGAACAAAATATCTAACTGAGGAAAACTGTCTTCCAACCGCGGCATCTGTCTCCCTGGCAAACTCCGCCGACAGTTGGGTCCTGGCTCTGGAACTGTTCAAGAAGCTCGTTTGGGCTGAGCTATTGGTGGGCTCCTGTCCTCCTAGGTGCAGCTTCCTGCTGATTCTTCCCAGTTTGAAAGATGGATTTGTATATATTTATCCTCCTGGGAATCTGCTATTGTACAAATATCTCTAGTTGAGACCCTCGTGGGAGGGCGCACGTGACACAGGAGAACCCAAGTTCCTTTTCTTGCAAAATATCCATAAAATAGCTCAGCAGTTCCCAAGGGTCTGCTTCTGGGTATTATGTAAGCAGCTTCCCCTTCAGAAAGGGAAAGAGATGCTTCAAGACACAGAACTAAAATTGCCCACAGCTCTCTAAGGGAATTTCAAAATAGCAAGTTGCTTAAATACCAAGGAAAGCACCTGGTTCCTCTCCAAGCCTAAAGATAGCCTGCAATCGTTTTAAGAAATATAAGCAGGGGAGGGGAGAGAGCAGTGGGGGAGGGGAAACAGGAGGGGGGCGGGGACAGGATGAGGCCATGGATGGCCCTGGGGAGACTGGAGACCACACAGAATAAGTAATCTGGCAATGCACAGCAGAGCAATTTTTGTCATTTTTGTAATCCTATTAAAAAAGTACTTAGCTGAAGAAATTTTATGTTTTGTTTTTGGAAAAGTGGTTAAGGTGGTGGCATATTTTTGTAGGAATGATATTCCAGTAACAGCACATCTGGCTTGTTTTAATTCAGAGCCTAAAATACTTCTCTCAGGCTCCCCCTTTCTTTCTTAAAAATTTCTTCCCAAATTCACTTTCTTCAAACAATGACTCAACCCTTAGACCCCCTGGAGGCTCCTGACTCTTACAAGAATTAGAAGAGATCTCCTGTTATTATTAGATTCCACTTTAGATTGAGAAGAAAGCAGAAAGTGGGCACGATTAGGCCCGCCTTTCTGTTGCCTGAGATACTTTTGAAATTTGCCTCATTCAAAAGCTGGAATAGCGCAGAGCACCTTCAGACTAGGAACGAAAAAGCCTACTGGACCAATTATTTGTAACCCTCTCATTGAAAGTAAAAATAATTTAAACTCCCCAGAAGACCTAAAGGCATTTAAGAAAATCCAAGTAGTTCTGTACATTTAATATTTTCTAAGAATAAATACAGAGAAAAAGATTAAGGCTTCAAAGATCTCACTTATGTAAGTCTGACAACAACAAAAAATACACAGTGGAAAGGATTAATCTCAAACAAAACTTGGAAAAGAGGCTTTTGCAGAAAACTATTCCTCTGGCTAGATCTCCTTTGTTTACAAAAAGAAGTAGAATTTGTACCCATTATATATTCCTTCTTATGGTTTCCCTTGTGAATTGAGGTTGTTAAAGTAACATTATAATTATCTTTTATCTATAACATGATTTATTTATAATATGAAATTCCTTTTTACATTTTTAGAGTTGTAATAATTGAATGTTCTTCTTAATAGTTGGAAAAAATAACATTGGAATAGGAAACAAATATTGATTTCACCATTCCTTTTCCAGAAAGCTCTGAATGTTACTCCAATAAAAATATAGCTACACATTTTGTTTTAAACATTTAAAAAAAATTTTTTTTTCAGTTTTAAAGGTCATATTTAGAACTGAACCAACTATGAATATGAATAAGTTGGAGGCCATGCCTAAAGCTGGTGTCTTTTCAAGTAAAAGACAAGACTTACTAATAGTTCCATTTGTTTTCCATTAAAAATCTACTCATTGTATTCACAGCAATCCACATGCCAGTATGTGAGCCTGTCTGGACAAAGCGTTTGCTTTGTGTGTATCAGATGCAAAATTTACTTAAATTCCAGATAATTGCAAGTGCATCTGCTAGGCTTTGTCACTGGTCTATATGAACATTTTCACAGTGTATACAAAGAGCAATTATCCAACAACTAAAGAAAAAGAAACAGTCATTTCTGCAAATTATAGCCAGCTCCTTTATCAAGGAATAAGTTTGTGCTAAAAGAATACAACCCCCAAACACTTTTTTAAAATGAAATGTATTCACTCACACCACATACATTAACTATACAGAACAAAAAAAGGGAGCTTTTTCAACTGTCAAATTACTAGGTCTGAAACAAGGATAACTGCAATTTCAAATAAAATTATCTCACAAAACATTAAAGTTTCCCCCTGGAGGAAAAAAACACACACACAAATACTGGATTTAAACCAATTTGAGGCACTGGTATATATTCATTTGTATTCTCTATTCATGATAAAATGTTTCAACAAAAGTCACTTATGCTATTTATCACCAGTTTTTAGTCCCCTAATTTGAGACATAAGCTCACAGAAACAAGAACATGAAGAAAAGTCAAAATAGGAAAGATCTGAAAGAAAAAAAAAAAAATCAACCAAACAACTTGAAATATTAAAAATCTTAATTTAAAAGTTTTTACTCTAGACATTAAAAATTCAATTCCAAGCAGACCTAAGGCATTCCAGTTGGGCTATTTGGTCAGTATTTCCCCTTTTTTTCTCTCTTTCACTCTTTCCTTTTCTTCTCCTTTACCCTGTTTCTTTTTTTTTAACTTCATGCACAGTCCCAATTCAACTGTCACACTCAACACGACCAGCCTTCCTTCAAAGCCCAATCCAATTTTCAGACTTTTCCACCTCATGACAACTAAACAACATCAACAGCTCTCCTCTTCAAGGGCCTAATAGGGTAGATCTGTTTTGTTTTTTTTTAACAAATTCTCAAAGATATCCACAATGATCACCGTGGTATCATTAGAACAGAGAGTAAATTATTTAATACAAGACTAAAAAGTTTTTGTGATGTTTGACCTATTTGAAATCTATCAATTCAGTGGGCATTTATTTCCTGTTTCACCTTCATTTAAATATCTTCATTATCATTTTGTAAAATGTATTATGTTACCGACCAAAGCTATTAGTCAGTAAAAAACCATCTCCGAATTTCCCAAACTGGAGAACCATCATTATCATTAATATTTCATGGAACTGCATTAAATGAGACAATATTCAATATTTAACTATCTAATCCTACAGTAATTTATATTAGAAAATACCAACCATGTGAGAATTCAGCCAGCCAGATTATTTTATTGGATGAACCTTTGTCATTATTAATAACACTTCAGTATCTCATATTTTTTCAGCACGGAAAGTAACATCCAAGGACTGAAAGTGATTTTGTTTCTAATTAATTCTCAAAATCCGTGGGAGACAGTGATGGAAGGATAAATATATTAATTTAGAACTGGAGAATTAAAGTCTGAGCCTCCAGATACAGAAGTTTTACTGGAGATGTGGATTACTTGGGTGGGTCTTATACCTTATTAGATTTACTAACAATTTAGTGAGGAAGACTGGTTTGAACCTCAGAGAGTCTGAGCTATGGAAAAAAGAAATGCACTTTCATTTCTTTCAAGTACCACAATTACTAATTTAAAAACAGATTTGTAAAATTTATCTGATACATGCTGCAGAATTCCTTTTATGTATTTGCTTACTTTGTATATTTATACATACACAAGTATCCGCCCATTCTAAGAGAATTGGCTTTCAATTCAGAATGAGAAGAGTTCAAGTGGGTGACATTTTAATATGACTCTTGGTGATAACAAAAAGAATTCTACAGGACAAACATATTTGAGATTGGCGTGTGCTAAAATGGAAAGCATTAGGCTTAATACCTTTATAATCAGGAATGTCCTCTGATTCATTTTAAGCAACAGCGAAGTTCTTGTTGCTATCAACCTTTTAAGTTCATACTCCAAGGCACTTGGTATCCATCCCCTAAGATCCTACAGATCACTCTCCATATAAGCAATAATGATACATATTTTCTGGGGGCTTTTTAATCTATTTTGTTGACTGCCCTTCCCCTTTTTATTTGAGGGAATTATATCATACATATCTCACCAGAAGTCAAAGCCCTTGTCTTTCATGATAGAATATGGGTAGAATATGGAAAGGCCAGATTCTCAATTTCCCAGACTTCCCAGTAAAAAAGAGTGTGGACACTCCATCTTAAATATGAAGCCAACCGGATGAATGCAGCAGCCGGAAATTTGAATGAAGAGCCAAGGACCCCCAAGAGCAAGAATGGGGGTGAGTTTCTTGCAGGCACGGTACAAACAGCCACAGCTCCAGGGCAGCAGTGCTGGAGACGCTGATGGCCGTGGGTGTCCAGCGTGAGGGATGTGGAGGGCTTCACCTGGGCACCCAGGAGCAGTGGCAGAAGGAAAAGCGCCTGATTCCACATCTTTCTTGGTGGTTCTGTTATTCTCTAACACATTCCTTTTCCACTTCCATTAGCCAGAATTAGTGTCTTTACCTTACAAGTGAGAACATGACCTGATGCCAAAATCACAAATAATAATTCAAATTGTGCAAATTTATTCTGTGTTGTTTAATTCTATAAACTGTTGGAAAATAAATTAAGAGATCCTGCAATATTGTGAATTGTGAAGAATATTCTCGGATCATAAACACTTCTCATCCAGAAGGACCCCAGCAGCAACAGATAAACGACCCCACAAATCCTTAGAAATTCATGTACCTAATGGAAAAAAGAGCCAAGAGTCAAAGTTTAAATAAGGAACGCATCGGCAAAGGCTCTTTCTATTTTTTTTTCCAGCCACTGCTTCTCTGATTCAGATCCACAAGGAACAGAAGATGGAAAAGAAATTTTGATGGTTTAGCTATGATTTACTGGAAATGAGATACATGCATCTTGAAAATCACAGTCAAAATGAGCATTAATCAAGAGCCTGATCGCTGGTATCAAAAGTCAGAGCTGACCGCCCAAGTCCAGGAAGCTATTATCCGGGGCTGTGGAAAGGGTCAGTGCCTCTGAGCACTCTTTCTTTGGCATCCGCTTTCAGAGCTATTCACCTGCTACTTTTCAAGAATATTACTCTTTCTACAAATGATTGATAAAAGGTGAATCTAAGAGCACGAACAAATTTTGAAAAGTAAATCCCAGAACCTACATATTCACCATATGCTTTCAAGTTCAACAGGGAAAAAAAAGTCTTTTAGAGAACATTTTTCATCCATGGGGGATTTGGGGAATATTTGAAAATTTTCTTTCCTTTCCAATTCCTATCATTTTTTGCAAAAATCCCTTCTTTTTTTAAAAAAAAAGTAAATCATAAATTGACTCATTGCTCATGAAAATGTAAATTGACAGCTTTGGGGCATGGAGTCATTTATCCATCCACTGATTAAATTTACACAGGCCACAGGCACATCCTAAAAGTGACCAGCATAAGAATTTGCCCTTACTCTGAAACCCAGATGTGAAAACGACGTGACTCCTCTTGGCAAGGATACATAGTTAAATACTGGCCCTCTGGCTTCACCCTTCACTTAATCATGTCTGTTATTAGGTATCTGAATGTTTTTTGAAAAAGGAAATAAAGCTGAGAAGGTGTATCCTTGACCTTGCCTGAAGCTATGCTTTTCTCAGACTAAATATATTTGGAGTTCCAGGGCTATGCTATTAAAACACACACAACAACAACAAAAAAACAACTACCAAACTTCTGTAATTAAAGCATTATTTTATACATATGCACACACACGATAGAACATTTGCCTACAGGTTATGAGCTTCTAGAGCAGAGACCAATCAGACACACACACATACCCCCCAAACTGTGTATGATTCTGTGTACACCCCATGGGGGCTTAATAAACACTTATGAATTGACTGACAAGAGAAAACCCAAGAAATGACAACCTTCAGGGTAGCCGTAACACAATTTTAACTTGAAAATTGCCCAGGAATAGACTTCACAATCTATGGGAACATACACAAATCATATAAAAAGAACTGGTGCCCCTCATGTACCTAGAGTGGCCTTAGGGAATAGCTTAGTGAAAAATCACTGTTGTAGGAAGAAGAATTCAGGCTATCTATTTACTGTTTGGCTTTTGTGGTGAATTCAGCTGCGAGCAACTTTTATTCTGTAATAACCTTTATTATAATATAATATGATAAATATAATATAATATAATAACTTAAAGAATAAGTTTTAAAATGTAGATTAGAACAAATGCAAAAATTTGTTCATTTCTAATACTTCTTGCTAAGTCTCCAAGTATCAACCCCTCCCCGTTTCAATCCCCAGGATTCATGTTACCATTTTAATTTCCCTGAAGCCAAAGGAAACAAAAGCATAACGTACAATGCTTAAATTGCTTTTTCAACAGTAGTTTCCCCAAATAAATGGTAATTTGCAATAAATCGTAATTTTCCCAGTGACTTCTCTAAATGATGCATTGAAGGTATGCCACAATTCTTAAAACGCATTTCACTCAGTGTTTCCTAGAAGACAGCTTTCAAATGCCTCAAGTTCAAAAGTGGTTTGTTTTCCTCCCTAAAGTTCATACAGGCCTTCTACCTTGGGGATGGGAATGGGACAGACGTAGAAAAATTTAGTGGTCACTGGAACTGAAGAATTCCAGAAATAAGATGACATGTCTGTTAACAATTTAGCTTTGCCACATCTCCTAGAAAAGGTAGTTATTTCGGGTATTATCTATTTTGAAGAGCAATTTCCACACTGACAAATTTCCAAAAGCATATGGTAAGAGCAAGTAGGAAAAAAAGTACAAAATAAGCCATGCTCAAGATTGATCCCTAAATTAAACTGAGAGGTGGGATTTAAAAAAAAAGAAAGAAAAGAAAAGAAAACCATTTTGCTTGTGATGAAGAATTTTTTTTTTAACAAAAATACACAAGACTCAAAATCAGTCTGTATATGTCTTTATCATCAAAGTCCAAAATAGAATGTGTTTTAATTCACTGCATTAGCAGTGCTGTCTTAGGGTCCTCTCATTTGAGTTACTCACAGAGATCAATAAAAGTTTGCAAACACTACCTTGCACATCACCTTACCCTTCACGCTCACCCTTCCCCTTCACGCTCACCCTTCCCCATCCGAGCCCACCATCCCTTCCACCTTTGTCCCCCAGTGTACAGCCAAGGGGTGGACTTGGTCATCTGCTTTGTTAAATAATTTGAGTTAGTTTTCCAACACGTGCCTTTAAATATCTAAATCATTATTTGTTCCCAAGAGTACAGCATCTTATATTTCTTCCTAACATTACATCAACTGGTCAGGAAAAAGTCTGATAACTCCCAACCTTTTCCAGATTTTCCTATGTCAAGCAAAACACAGCTCACTTTTTAGGATGATGCCTTTCATATTTTAGATTCTCACCTTCATAGCAATGAGAAAGGACATTTTTCTTTTTTCCTTGTTTTCTTGGCAGCCTCCTCTGGACTGTGAGAAGTGATGATGGGATCATTTTTCCACACTCATCCATGGCCCTCTCTGTGGCCACATGTAAATTCACCAATGGATAATTAAGCAACAGACATATCCAATAAATATAATAAATAAATTTGATTTTTCCCTTTAGTAATTGGTTTCATTTGACTGAGTCTGATTATGTGTGGGGATATATAAACAGGATTAGAAAGGAGAAAAATTAGATGCTAGGTCATACAAATGGTAGAGTCCTAACCACTGTGAAATGTTTGTCTAATAATTATGTTGTTATTATTCTTAGGGTTAAAATATAGAGAAGCAGTCTTCTCAAGAAGTTTCAGTGAGGTTAAAAATAAAACTGGTGGCATGATCATTAATGTAAGGAAATGGTAGCCAGCTACAGAATAAATTGTCCTCTCATAGGTATCCTCTTCCCACTAACCCATACCGCCCCCTCCCCTACCGCCCTTCCTCACACCTCCATCAAAGCCATGCCGGGAGTACCAAATCTTGACTGAGGTCTCCAATTCCATGTGTCATACCACAACAGTCTCTATGAATAGAAATGAATTGGACATACTAGAAGGCAGAGAATAAGTGGATATTTGTATATAGCTACGGCCTGAGCAAATCCTAAAATGAAACAAAATTAAATCACCTTTCTAATACATTCTAGACACAAAGAGTAAAGGTTTATCTTATTTTTTTTTTTAAAAAGCACTGATCCCCATTTCCATTTGCTTTCTTAGGCACCCTCTGGGGTGTCTTAAGAAATTACTCTTACTAGCAGATTTAGCTCTTAGCAGTGCACCATACCTCATCTGTCTTGGGAATCCAAAAACTGCTTATTGAAGGAATAAAAAAAAAAAAAATACTGAAATATATTTTCCTGTACCTTTATTTGCCCATGTTTCTTCTAAGTAATTTCTACTGAAATGTGTAGTGTATAACTATGTACTTTTACATTTGAAATGGCTTAGAAAAATTATCATAATTAAGATCAGGAAGTCTGTTGCAATGAGTTCTCCAGCAATAATTATGATTTTAGCTATGTAGATATTGACTGTTTGGATTAGCCATATGCACGGATATAGCTATCTTCTCTAATGATTCAGTTTCATTCTTAGAAATAATCTAGGAACCTAACCTATTTCCAACATTTACAATGTAATTTTAAAATGGCTTTAAAAAAATGTTACAAATATAGGAAGCAGTTTATACAATTTTCTGAAATGATTATTTTACACTATGGGATTTTTTTTTAACCTCTGCCAAAATCATTTTTATTTAGTGGTATACTTCTTTTCTCTTCATATATTCTTTTTCCTCTAATTGAAGTAGGAGAAATGTCAAAACATTGAGTATCATGAAGTTCTAAGCAATAAGCCTTTTCCAAAAGAATCCTGTATAGAATTGTCTTATCTAAAGATTTAGAATCAGGACACTATTGTTAGTATTGATTTCATCTTCATCATATGAATGATATTCTCCAACTTCAGTCCTTGCCTACTGATAGGTAAATTAAAGACTGAAAAACCTAAATAATAAAAAAAAAGAAATGACTTATTCTTTTGAAACAAATTCATAAACAAGTTCTTTATTTTACAGGGTACACAACTCCCTTTTATATAACTTAAAAATAAGTGCTTTACAAAGGTCATATTAACAGAAGTGAAATATACAAAATTTCTAATTTTTTAAAATAAGTGTAAGTTTACATATAGTTAAATAATTTAGTCATCAGAGCCGTAAAACAGACTGGCTTTTGGAAAGCTGAGTTCTAAACTTTTATAGATCTGCATCACATTCCAGAAATAATAAAAATTTCTAATTTTTTAAAATAAGTGTAAGTTTACATATAGTTAAATAATTTAGTTATCAGAGCTGTAAAACAGACTGGCTTTTGGAAAGCTGAGTTCTAAACTTTTATAGATCTGCATCACATTCCAGAAATAATAAGCACAAGCAACAATAAGAACAAGTGAGCTGAAAACTTCATATTATGTCCCCCAAACCTGTAGCAGAACTAAATTAGAGATGGAAGAGTAGCACTAGGCAGTGTCCATAGGTCACTTAAACAAATATCCAGGACAGCCAAGCCACCTCCCAAACAATCGCAGTCAAGTCCTGAGAAGTCTCAACTTCCAAAGAAACCAACTCTCTCCTCCCAAACAACGAACTGCTATAGTTTCCCAAGACAGAAGTGGTTCTTTAGCACCCACCACGAATATTCCGGCAGGAGCCACACAGTGTTGGTAAAACGAGGGATGCTGTCAACTGTTTATCGAGGATCAATTCATATTGTTCAGGAGGAGAACAAAAATCTTTACTGGGGAAGAGATTCTACTTTAACGTATTAGCTGCATTATTTGGTTTCAGTTTCTCTTTACTAAGCTCACAATGAAAAACGTCAAAAACACCTGCTCTCTTTTCACTCACAGTACAGCAGGAAAGCACATTACTCTACTTTTTTCCTGGTAATTCTCTTTGCCTAAACGTCTCGTAATTCTACACTTAGGAGAGGTGGACCAATGAAAGCCTGTCAGTAAAAATGAAGGAACTTTATTTGCACACTATTTCTCAAGGTGCTTCAATTTTTGCCATTAAGAATTCATAAAAAGATGCAATATCTCAGTTTCACAATCACATTGTAGTATGCAATATATTAAATAGATTAGGGTTGCAACATGAATTTGAGGGAAAACATTTTGTAACTTTATGAAATCTTTTGGAAAAATGAGCAGGACCCAATATAAAGTTTGCCTGTTACACACTCATAGCACAGCTAAAATAATTGTGTTAAGTAGTGGTTTATCTTTCTTAGGTAGAGAAAACAACCCAAAACAACAAAAAAGTATTTTACTGATAGCGCATAGTACTGAACAGCATGAGCATTCCTTTTATAAAACAAAATAGAAACCAGAAGTACAAAGAATACTTTGACAAAGCTACTCTTTGCTCTCACCACATAAGAATCTTATAAAATTACTGTTGATTTCTCAAAATTTTAAGTGGAGTATTATCTAGTTAGAAAATAGATCACATTGAATCAAATACTGCTATGTCCCTTACCACTGAGAACATATCAAAAGACAAGTCCCCTCCCTGCAAAACAGAGGTCTTGCAACGTTCCCTGAAGGTTGGTAATCTGTGGTATGTACTGAGTGCAGAATGGAGGGTTTCTCCTGGTGAGTACATCAGGGCTACGAGGAACCAGCAGTTCAAAGAATAAAACTGTTGCTTTACACAAAGTAATGTGAGACAATAACACATTGCTTTTCACACTGCCCCCTTTGAGGGAAGTAGCTTGACACTAAGTTGTGCCTCTTTAAATCTGAGTTTAAGTTTTAGCTGTCAAGTGGAGAGGGATAAAAAGGCCCTTGGAAATGACCTTGACCAGAAATTCACCAGAAATCACTTCTCAAAATTAGCCTGCACAGAATAGAAAACAATGAAAAAGCTAGCCAAACAGGTTTTCCTTGAAAACACACAAGTAGTTCAAAGTTCCCTTCAATTACACAATGAAAAAAAAAGCAATTAATTTTAAGAAACACTCAGTAGCTCTAGCATAATAAACACTTCACGCATGCAGGAAAAAAACCTCCATTCTTATCAAAATGAAAATGGGAACTCTTACAATACAGGCAAATGTGATTGTCAAGTTCCATGAATCAACAGTCGCAGACACCTGTCCTTCTACATAGCCTTCTTCCCAAAAGAAGTTACCCTGTCCCACGATGTCCAATGCCATGCTTTAGCAAATGCTGAAATTCAACATGAAGACCGGTTGGAAGTAAACTACCTAATTTACCAACAAGCCTATCAAGATGATGGTATTATTTTGCTACATTAACCTGAAATCAACACCAGGTACAAAAAGTTCAAATGAGCTTAGTAAAGATTTAATGAAAAACTTAATAACTGTAACAGTAATAAACCCACCAACAAGCCACAAACATGACACCACACAGAACCACGTACAAGTAATATGGATCCAGTTGATTGAATAGTAATCTAACCTGGCATCACACCCAAACCATAGACATGTTCAATGTTTTAACACAAATTCTGAGAGCTTTTCTGAAGTTGCCAGGAAACTAGAAGTAGAAAGGGGTGAGTGAGTAAAAAAACAATCTGAGTACGAAAGAATATATTCTTTAAATCAATGTACTCTTGGTCTTCACATCTAGTGAAGATACTGATACTGAAGCTAATTTTGATGTTTCATAAATAAATTCATGCCCTGAATATATTATGTAACAATTAGAAATCTTGCCCCATGGGCCCAGAAAAATAAGTCTTTGGTCAGTTATCTTTTCGCACCCATGTGCGTGGAATATGCCAGAGAAATAACACAGCTGCTCAGCATGGGGTATATCGCTTTTTGTTTTTGGTCCTAGAATGAGAGAACCATGACGCTTTAGATGCCTTGGGTTTTTAGGATTGAAGTTTACTATATGAATTCATTTTTCTTTAATACCCAGACAAACAAACGCTTCACTCCTAGACAACTGTGATCTTAACGAATGGAAGTTGTTTCTCCCCTACCCCGCCTTGATCAAAATGGTAAATTTGGGGGTCCATGAAAATATTTTAAAATAGCAATATTGCCATCTCAAGGGACCCATGAATAAGCTGAGCCCTCATTCTAAATAAAATGCCTTATTACTATCAGCAGACTACAAAAGAATAAGTAAGCTTTCAATCTCAGAAATTCTGTTCACAATTTTAAGAAAGGCTTTTGTCAACACAGGGGACCCAGAACAGGTGAATTTGCTTGGTATCTTCGAGTAGGTTTTCTTCTCTATGTATAAGAAGATCTGACTAGTTAATTTATAGTTTTTGTTCTTCAGTCCTGAACTGCACTGTTTTATGCAGTTTTTCCAACATCAGCTGAGTTTACATTAAAACAAAGTTTAACAGTATTATACAAATGTACTCTTTGCACATAGGTAATGTGCCGCTCTTTGATGTGGCAACCACATAGCAGAGGGAGGCTTCCTTAAATAACACAAATTTCCCTCTTTAAAATGTGTGTGCCTCAGAGTACTCCTGAACTGGATAGCCTCACCTGAGTCTAGAGTTCAGAGCTCCTCAAGATGATAATACAGGTACTGAAACTGCAACCCGCTGTACCACAGAGTATCCCTCCCTACATTAAGCTGCCATTATATTAGTTCACTTTTCCATGGCTTAGCAGAAATTTTACAACCATAAACTGATTCCTTTCTAAATTGCTGATTTGCCTTTACTTACTGGCCCTTCCGTTTTTCTTCTGAACTGGGACTGAAAACTTAGGAGGAAAAAAGCAAAACAAATGAAACCTGGTAACTACTAAGAACTCTCCAAAGAACTTAAATGATACCAATGCATTAAAGAACTGTTGTGTATTAATTTTTAAATAATATTTAAAACAGATCCTGGCAGCAGGAGTTACAAAGTGAGTTCTATTTTTAAGAAAAGAGTTAGGGTTCAATTTGCATGCATTATGCTGGCTATTTTGAATAATTTTATTCCATGTGTATGGCAGAACCCCCAACCCCATCCCCCAATTGACAAGATGCCACTTCAAGTAACATCTAAGAGAGGGGTGGTTTGGGGTTAGAAATCGCTGTACATGTCTCGCAATTTTGAATAAAACAATACCAGCAATCTTCCTCTTTCTCCATAGCCCTACATTTATTAAGTAAATTTAGCAATAGCTCAATCACTGGAGAACAGGATAGTATGTGAAGCACTAAACCACTTATATGTTTATTATCTTTGCAAGCAACATGAGTAGTGGTGTCTATTATTGCCTCCTGCAAATCTGCAGCAATGTGATGCAAAACAGCATTTTTAAGAAATTCTCTTTTGGAATGCAAATCATCCTTCCCGCAATTTTGAATATTTTAGCCAGCATGTACCATACAGTAGTTCTGGAATCACTGGCATCTGTCATGCTGTCAAAACTGAGTCAAATGCATTGTAATCCTGGAGAACGATAACCTTAAACAGCAATGCAACGTTAAAATGAATCCTAAAAAAAAATCTCTATAATTGCGATGAACATTAGAGAGAAACCGGCAGTCGTTCTGCAGGGAAATAACAGTCTGCTCTACCAGTCTTTCACCTCCTCCCCCCCCCGAAACTCATGCAACTAATGATGACCTCCCGAAGTGCCGAATTTAAATGTTCCAGCATTCATCTGAGGATGAAGGAGGAAAAAAAAATACACAGAAAACCATGAAACAAGTTGTAAACTGCACAAACGCAAGGAGAGAAAGAGAACTGCAGCTGATTCAGGAGCGATCGCAGAATGAGGAGCAACAGAAAGGAAACAGGGAAGAAAGAAAAGGGGGAAAAAGCCTTAAGCATTAAAGAGTAAGAAGTGAAAAACATTTACCAGCAGCTCGGTCAGTAGCTTCGCTCCCTGACACCATCTACATAGAGAGATAACTTAGCCTAGAGTCTTCGGTCCCAGCTCGCTTTGGAGCAAAATTCCTTCACTTCGAGGGGGCAACACACACCCTCGAGAAAGAAAGAGAGAGGGAAAAAAGGGGAAAAATAATCCCAAAGACCAAGACAGGCTTTCCCCCTCCTCCCTCTTACCCGCCCCCCGGACTCCCCAAACGGTGCTCGCTTCTGCACAGTTCTGCCCGCTGTGCCGCTGAGCTGCTGCCGCTGCTGCCGATGTTGCCGCGGCTGCTGCTGCTGCTGCTGCTGCTGCTGCTGCTACTTCGGAAACGATTAGGAGGAGGACGCCCAAGCACGACCTGAGCCTGCGAGCCACCCAGGACCAATGTGCAACCTGCTCTGGAATCAAACCCATAACACACGCACGCACACCCAGTGGCTCCTGCACGCGAGCCCTCGCGCGCACACACGCGCCCGCCCGCGCGCCGCACAGACCCACACACGCGCACACACATGCACACACGCGCGCGCGCACACACATATAAACACACACACACACACACACACACACACACGCAGACACACGCACACACACAGAGCCGCGCGCCGCCCTCCCGCCCGCCCGCGCGGTCCCTGAATGGGGAGTGCGAGCCAATCCCCGGGCCCGAGCGCGCGCACCGGCCCAGGCCGCCGGGGCTGGGTGGTGGCGCTGGGGCTGCAGCTGCTGTGGCTGCGGGATACAGAGCCAGGGAGGGGCTCACGGCTGCGAAAGAGGGGCGCTGGGGACACGTGCACCCCTTTGTCTGCAGAGAGAACCCCAGCCAGGCGTTTCCAAGACCAGACACTGAGCGCGCAAACCCCGGGCGGCGCAGAGTTCAGTTCGGCTGTGGGGTTGGCCCGGGGAGGCTTGGTTCCCTGGCCGCACGCACCGAGGGTTCAGCTCTGCGAAACCCTATGCACCGCAGCTGCACCCGGGTCTCTGCGAACAGAGGAGCTCAGCAAGCCGACGCGTCCTGCAGACGACCCGAGCCTGCCCTGGCTCTCGCGAGCATGCCCAGTGCTCGACTCAACCCAGATCGCTCCTTCCAGGGTTAGGAACGCAGAGAGGGGCAGAGCCAAGCTCTGTAGCATCAAGAGAGAAGGCAGAGAAGGAGAGAGGTTCCAGAGTCTTCCTTCACCTGCCCAACCTAGACTGCCCTGAACCTGCACCCGAGGGCGTGGTGATGGGGAAGCTACGCTTCTAGACCTCGGGGAGAAGTTGCTTCTCTTTTTTTCATAAAGGGAATACCAAAAGGAAGCAATTCTCGGCCCAGGAAAGGCTGATTCAGTTACAGGGCAATTAACAGAAAATCCGTGAGGCCCTGGCAGTTTGTAATCATAACAGCTAAACATGCATTGCTTGCTTACCATGTGTAGGTTCTATGGTATGTAATGCCCATGAATTATCTGATTTTATCCTGTCCAAACACTATACGATCAACCCTGGAAGGAAACTGAGGCCCCAGAATGTTACCAACTGCCAGTTGGTTATAACTAAGCATCTGGGAATCTAAACCTGACAGTCTGACTCTTAGCCACTGCAGATAGAATGCAGCGCATTGATGAACCCTCAGGATATAAAGCAAGGGGAAGGTCTGTGGATGTTTGGGTGATAACATCTTCAAACTATACCTAGCTTGTCTTCAACAACCTGCAAACATTGAAAACTTGCATGCCTGAAATTTGCCAATATTATAACAGTACTATTAATAATATTCATCTCTTGACTACGTATTCTGTGTCACCCTTTTATTAGGCGCTGCATATTTGCGATCTTAATCTTTAAAGTAACCCTGTGGAGAAGCTATCCTCACTTCCATTCTACACATGAGGAGGCTGACACTGAGACGTGGTGTTGCTTTCCCCAGGGGACAGGGCCTGAATGAGGGAGGGCATGGTTTGTCAGACTCCAAGGTCCATGCTGTTTCTACTAAAATATGTATCTTCTTTAATTGCATCTTTAGTAAAGCCATGAAATAAGGGCATGGCAGTTACTTTTGATTTTATTCGACAAACACATTGATTTTGTGACATTCATTCATTCAACAATATTTACTGAGCATTTACTTCCTACAAGGCACTGTCTTAGAGGTGACAGAAAAATGACAAAGACATTATCCTTATTCTTTTTTTTTTTTTTTGTCTATTCTAGCAAGAAAAGAGTGATCATATGCTTATGATGCTAATGAGGAACATTTACTGAGAGCTAAGAATTCATTTCCCTACTGTGTTCATCACCTAGCAAACTCCTGTTTATCCTTCATCTCTCTGTTCCAACATCAGCTTCTCCAGGGCAGCCACCTGTGATCTCTCTGGCTGGGTCAAGTATCCTATATTATAGGCTTTCAAGGAATCATGCAATTTTTCTTTTTAAAATTTGTTGTAGCTGTAATTTTCCATTTGTGCTGTGATTTAGCTAGTGTATGTCTCCCAGACACACATAAACCCTCTATACTGTAACCTCCGTGGGGCAGGAATGTGTCTATTTTTATTTCCATTTATCTTCTAGTACATGGCAGATGTTAAGCTCTCTCTTTTTCTCTCTGTTTTACACACACACACACACACACACACACACACACATGCACATCACTCTTAGAATAGGAATAAAAATTCTTAGGGGTAGAACAGCTTTTATTCCCATTTAACAGATGAGTAAGATGAGGCTGATGAGGTTAAATAGCTTGCTCAGTGTCACATATCTGGATAAGTGGCAGAGAAAGACTCCAACTCAGATCTATCTGGTGCTCAAGTCCATATGACTAACCTCTCTCATGTTACCCAGTAGCTAATCAGACTACATGAAAGGAGATCATGGGAAATAAGGTAGACAGGTGCTGGGGATGGCACTACAGGGGAATAGAGTTCGATAATTCAATATAGTAGGAATTAAAAAGGTATACACTAGGATATTAGTAATCTACTTTTCAGTACTCACCATGTGTCAGGCACCTTGCTCAGACCTTTTCTCATTTTAACCTTAACAATAATTCTTCTGGCTAAGTGCTATTATTTTCATTTTAAAGATGATGAAACTGAGGTTCCCCAAACCCAAATCCACTAGACCATAAACTCCAGAGGGGCAGTGATATGTCTACTTTTATTTTCCATTTTATCTGATGGTTCCTGACAGCTAAACTTCCTTTCTGTCCCTCTCTCTATCCCTCTCTTTCTCTCTCTCTCACGCACACATGCGCACAAATGAGCAACTTGCCCAGGGTCTTACAGCTGGAGCAGGGATTTGAACCTAGGTCTGTCTGACTTCAGAGTTTCAGATGGGGGAGGTGGAGGTCAGTGTGGTGTTTGCAGTTTAACCATACTATAGTGCTTGGCAGCGCCTGAGGATATATCTGTGTCTACCATGAGCGAGAGCCACTGCTAGTGCATTCTCTCTTTTATTAAATCTTATAAGGAATTCAAGATTCAGAGACTTAAAGTTATTTTACCAAGGTCACAGCCAGTGTCATAATGCAGAGCTACATTTTAAACCCAGACTTCTCTTACTGCAGATGTGTGCAGGATGTTATGAGTGGCAGAGAGACTATCCCAGATCTTCAGAGGTTTGTGGCGGGAAAGACCAGGGGAGTCCTCACTCAGAGAGGAAATGCTGCCAGGAACCAAGCACATCTTTTGTACCCCTCTTCCCACCTGTTCCCACTCCTAGAGGCTCCACCTTTGTTTAGACCCCTGTTTCCTTTTCCTTTTCAGGCCTTACCTTCAACCCAATGCCTCCCTGCTCACTGTCAGCAGCAGCCGTGGCTACAAACCATGGGAAAGTAAAAACTGCATTCTGTATAGCTCTGCTTCTAGCAGACTGCTGGGCATGCTCAGTGACAAGGGGAAGCTTTGATTATAAATGGGAAGCTTTTGTTAAACACCTTTCCATTTTGGAGTATTACTTCGTAACAGGATCAGTGTAGAGCCCTTTGCAGAGATTCCTAGCCTAGACCAATCAGGTCTTTAAGAATGAGATGCTCAGATATGGAAAATGTATCTCAATCCTTTGCATTCTCTACCCTATCTCCAGCATTCATCTCCCCGTTCTGTCCCCTCTGTAGGTGCACACAAAGAGCATCCACAAATTGTATCCATTCTGTTTACATACCTCACAGCTATAGACATATGCATCCAGCTATAAATACATAGCAGCCCCTGACTGTGGATTTGTCTCTTGCAATTGTTTGGCTAGTAACTTGCTCTACACTGAAATGATTTGAATAAAATGGGGTTGCTAAGAAAAGGTTAAATATTAGCCCCTCTTTTCTTCCCCCTCAGAATAAATTTACTTCCCAGAGAATGCTTCAGGCAGCAGAAAATTCTCTGGATGACCCCTTCCTGTGTATATGTTAGGCTGATTTTTTCACAAGGGCAGCAGAATCTTTAACTCGTGATGAAAATAACCCATTAAGGAAGCCATGAAGGGCAACCTTCAAGGAAAACTTTGCAGAAAACTTCCAGTGTTAGTTGATGTTACACTGGGACACCCGGGACATGAACTTTTAAGCTTTTTTGAGAAGTCACGTAACATTTTCTGATGCTGAGCACTTCCATATGGATCGTCACAGTTATTCTTTGTGGCAACTCTCTGAGGTAGGTGCAGTCACAATCCCCATTTTATAGATGAAGAAGCAGAGGCTTCAAAAGAGCGAACCATTTAAAGTCAAGTTGTACAACTGTAAGTACCCACGCTGGGATGCAAGCCCAGGTCTGTCTGATGCCAAAACCTCTATGGTGGACTCTGCATTCTGCTGCCTCTAATTTCTGATGTCCCTTTGCACATGGAGGCAGATGTGGGGAGAGGAGATGGTGATGGCTCATTTGTACCTGGTGTGCACAATACTTCATGTATAGTAAAACCACTATGGTCCAAGAACACTTAAACTCAGTCTGGATGGCCTGTCTAAAGGAGCATTATTTGGTTTATTTGGAAAATTAGAAAACTGATGTACATGGAGCTTGGAGGGCAAAACCAAACAAAATAGATGTCACTGGAGCAAAGTCTTCTGAGCCCCCATTGATAAGAATGTATTCCCTTTTGCTTTTAAATAGCATTGCAGTGTAATTGCCAGCTATTTCCGAGGTCATTCTCTCTCAACAGACACTCTCATCAATTTCCTAGAATCTTTTACAGGATGTATATACTGGAAGATTTTCACCTTCATTAAGATGGGAAATTTAGAAGTAGAAACAAGCTGAGTCTTTCTTTTTAAATCACTACAGTTCTCCATGTTTGTTTCCAATGTCTTAAACATCCTTCAGAAAATTTAGCAGATGTTATGATTTTCTGCTTTTAAGAGAGGTCAGGGAAAAATCCTTCCCTCCAAATGTGATTCCAATCAACCAGAGACATCAGGTGCCAGGTAGTTCACCCAAGTGCCAGCATTTGCATTTCTGCATAGGGTACCTTGTATAGAAAAGGATAAGCAGTGAGATCTTGGTTCTGTCACTTAAGGGTAGAAATTTTGTGTGGTATCTTGTGTAATAATTATTCATCTTTCCAGAACTTAGTCAGATAAAAGGAATGATGTCTGAGAAACTCACACAGATATAATAGTACAGGTTGAGCATCAGTAATCCAAAAATTTGAAATCCAGAATGCTCCAAAATCTGAGACTTGTTGAGTGCTGACATGACATTGCTGATTGTCCACATGGGCGGCTGACGATAGTGACACTTTTGCTTTCTGATGGTTCAATGTACACAAAATTTGTTTCATGCAAAAAATTATTAAAAATATTTTATAAAATTACCTTCAGGCTGCACGCATATAGTGCATAAAGAGTATATAAAACACAAATGAATTTTGTGTTTAGACGTGTGTGTCCCATCCTTAAAATACCTCATTATATATATGCAAATATTCCAAAATCTGAAAAAAAATCTGAAACGCTTCTGGTCCCAAGCATTTTGGATAAAGGATACTCAATCTGTATCTGAATTTAAATTCTGAAAACCCCTCATACAGTTTCTTAGCGCCTACATACTTTAATTTTATCCTCTATTTGAATAGGTATGAATTTACAGCCCATGGGGAATTAGAAAACAGGAGATAAACTGCTATTATTAGAAAATTAATAATAGCAAGAAGCAGAAACTGATAACCAGAGAATAAAGAAGATGATACAATTTAAATTTTCCATAAAATATTTGAAAGGCTTAATTTAATGTGTGGGTAAGCCTCTAATACTGCATTTCAGTGGAACTTCTGGGTATCTTTGGATTACAATATTGTAGAACAGCAAATAAACACGAACAATGTTGACTCTGAATCCATGCTTCGACTGCTGCATAATGCCAGAAACATACATTCTGAGTTCCTCAGCCTTTCACTGGAGGATTTCCATGCTGTGACCCAGGAGTGGCATGTGCTTCTCCTCTCATGAACCAATGTGTTCCAACACATTTGATGAGTAGCTATGGCCTGGAGAGGGGATTTGGAGGCCATAACCACATGACTGACATTGTTCTGAGTGATGAGACTGATTAGTGATGGCTGCTGCCCATAGGGACCCAGTATTGTGCTGCAAATGTCATGTATTGCCCAAATGTAGGGCCAATCCACATTTTTTAGATTATGTCCTCTATCCCCCTTCCGCAACCTAGGCCCTACTCAATGGCAATGATTCTCAAACAACCATACTTTGTACATGATTTTTCCCTCTTGTTTTGCCTCCGTCTGGAACACCATTACCCCCTCATCATCACCATAAGCCAATTCCCCTTTCAATATCCCACTCGGGTGTCATCTACTTTACAAAGCCTCCCCTGAATGCCCCAGCCAGAAATCCTCCCCCATTCTTCTGAAAGTGCTTTTTTGTAGGTGTCCATCACGTCTCCCTTATATTAAATTTATTTATGTTCTTGCCTTCTCTTTCCTGCCGGACAACAAACCCCTTGAATGCAATAACCCTGTCGGGATCATCTTTGAATCCATCACTGTGATTCACACAAAGACTTGCACTGAATAAAGCGTATGTTATAGGAATATATAAATAAGTGAATGGCAGGTGCTCAATATTTGTTGAATTAATGAACATAAGATTATTATTACTACTCTCCTGCTGTGTCACAAAGAGATTAAGTTACCTTTTGTAGGCTAGAGAATAGGGCTAATGCTTTGGAGGCTCTATGAGTAGCTAGACTCTGGGGAGATGGCAATAAAGTACCAGCTCCCAAAGAGTTCACAGGGCAGTAAAACAGATGGAAGTAGACGGACATGCATAATAGCTAACACTGACGGTAGAGATTCAACAGGCATTTGTTGTCTTGAATTTGCTGGCAGGTCAATAAAAAGCTGATAAACACATTAGGTTAGAGAATCCTACATAGTATTTTAATGCATGTACTGTCAAGGGGCACAATCCTAAAAGAACATTTTTGTTAGTGTGCGTGTGTGCACACGTGTGCAGGTTTACACGCTCATGCTTGCAGGAATGTGTGGAGTGAGAGGGGTGTACAGAGATCGCACAAGATCTCCTGAAATGTCTCCAAAAAAAGAAACTGATGATTCCCTGAAGATGAAAGAGAAAATATCCCTGAATAAATAATACCTTTCAAGAGGCTTAATACATTGTAAAGAGCATTTTTACTGATTGGTAGAAATTCTTTTTGATTAATTAATTAGTTAATGTTTTCAAAGCACTTTCAAGATGAAAAACATTCTGCAAAGGCTACATAATTGTTATTTTTCCTGTGTACCTCAGTTTTCCACGGTACTAGGTTTGTTTTTCTCTGAGGTTGCTCACTGAGCCACGTATCCTCATAGAGGCATGGTGTGGAATACTCTCAGAGAATAGAGACAGAGAGATGGGTTGCTAATGAGTAGGAAATAAAAAAAAAAACCCTCTACAAATATACCTTAAAATTATATTGGAAATATAATCAGACAAGAAAATGGAGAGGAGAATCATGCTGAAAACTAGTCATGTCCTCTACCAGGGAAGTTCCATTTGCTCCCTAGCAAAGAACTCCAAGTGCCAATACTTGGATTAATATCTAATTGTTTAAGGAATGATAATGACTAAGTTTTACTAAGTGCTTACTATATTCTGGGTATTGTTCTAGTACTTTGCATATACTAATGAATTTTTGCCTCACAATGATGGTTTGAGGTATTTTTATTATAAACATTTTACAGACGAAGAAAAGGAGGACGGCAGAGGCTACGCCACTCAGCCAAGGCCGTGTACAGCTTGTGAGTGACACGTCAGGCACTCGGCCATGATGGGAGGAGGGAAAGGGGGAAAAGAGGAGTGAGGTGGAAAAAGAAAGGAAGTAAGAGGGAGGGAGGGAAAGAAGGGAGAAAGGAGGATGGGGGAGGAACCAAAGATCTCCCTCGTTACTGAGTGTTAGAAATTCTACTGCACTCTTCCCCTCCAATGTCTGATGACACACTAATAGATTAATAAACAGAAAATAAATGAGGACAACATGTCCTACTGGTGACACTAATGCACATGGCAAAGGTGATTTAGCTGCCTTTCCAAAGTGAGGATCTATATTTAATCCAGCATCACCTGACTTTCTGCCCACAGACCCAGGCCCCTAAAACCCTCATTACCATCAAATGACATGGCACCATAGAGAGAATGAAGCCCTGGGTCATGAACCTCAGATTTCACTTTGTTTAAAATCAACTGGTATATTATTTAAAAAAAAAAAAAGAAATGAAAAGGAAAAAAAAAGCTTCACGCTAGAGTGAAAAGAGCAAGGCTTCTGATGACGGCCTTGTATCGTGTCAGCCCCTTACCAGCTGTGTGGCCGTGGTCCTCATTACCTAACATGTCCAAGCCTCCATCATCCTATGCATAAAATAAGGGCTCCAAAAGCTTCTCTCCTAGATTTTTTTGTGAAAATTACTTGTGAAAATACATGGAAAGCAACCAGCAATGCCTAGACTACAGTAGGTGCTCTGTAAAAAATAACAATTCTAGTATTCTCTCTTCCTCCTCTTCCTCCTTTTTTTCCTCTCTCTCACACTCATGTGGCCTGGCCTGTTAAAGGACATGTCAACAAATTCCCAAGCACTGGATTCCAGAGTGCCAAAAATGGTGACTCGAGCAAAGTAATGCTATCAAAACCCACTGTTTGATTCAGCTGTGTTCCCCTAGACATTAAAACATCAATGAGATGAATAATATGTATAATCTCTGAAATGGGTGAGCTAGTAAGAATCTC
Source organism: Propithecus coquereli (assembly GCF_000956105.1). Classification (NCBI taxonomy): domain Eukaryota; kingdom Metazoa; phylum Chordata; class Mammalia; order Primates; family Indriidae; genus Propithecus; species Propithecus coquereli. Next base: position 436,968 of record NW_012150652.1, on the reverse strand, counting down.
AGAATACCGAGAACAGGTGTCTATCTGGTACAAAGACAAAGGCCAAAGGTAAGACAGGTATGCATAATTTATGGGCTTTTGTGGCTGTAGGGTTCTTGTTCAAGCAGGTGTAATTAACAAAGCACTTTTCAGACATGGGGAAGAAGCTAAAGCCACAGAATCAAGGGAGGGATGGGGTGGAGCACACCCGGCCCTCTCCATCCACAAGCTAGGTGATCCCACTTATATGACCTCTTCTGGCCTCAGTTTTTCTCATCCAAGAAATGGTTACTAATACTTCGTCAGAGTTGGCGTGAACAGGAGATGAGTTAACCCGCGGAAAGGGCTTAGGACAGCACCTGACCACCGGCAGCTGACGCTGGAGGTGGTGGGGAGTCAGCCCTCTCCCCTGGCGGCAGCATCAAGAAAGATCTTTCACATGATGGACAACTCTGTTAAGGGGCAGCGAAAAGGCTGAGATGCTGCTCTCGTTTGATGTGGTTTGGAGAGGCCTCAGGAACCTTCGCTGCTGTGTTTCCTTCACCCGCCTCACATTCGGAGAGGCGCACAGAGCGTGAGAGGGCTCAAATAGGAGATATTGAATGGGTTGGAATTCAATTTTCTGTTTTTCCTTCTTTTTTCTTCGCCAAAGCCTTTGAACAGTTCATGCCATCAACAAGCATCCTCTGAGAAGTAACAGGTTAGACAGGTTAGTGCTCTGCCCAGAAACCTGTGAGGAGGTGAGTTATGATAAGAACGCTGTGCCCGCTACATCTTCCCGACCTTCTGTCTTTGGTAAGGGAGACAACCTCCACCGCAGGGCTTCCAAAAGCACTCGCAAGTGCCCTGTGATTATGTCACGGTGACTTGGAGGAACAGAATGCCTTTCATAGGGAAATGAAGTCTGAGAAATTAGAACTCGGAGTATTTTGGGTTCTGAGATGAAAAGGCCTGTGTCCTTTCCTGCCAGCCCAGATTCCACCTCCCCCCACCCCCACCAGGAACACTTCAAAGATATTCTAATAGGAAAGGTTGCCAAATAATTGTCAGAGAGGATTAGTATTATCAGTGACCAAACTGTGAGCCTTTGGTCTTCTGGCAAGCCAAGTGGAAAGCAGAGCCAGCTCCAAAAAGCGGTTTCTGTGGAAAACAGAGAAGTAGCCCTTATCCCAGGGTAAAGGACTTAGGCGGCGTTTAGCACCCCAGATGAGCTGACCACCTATTCTCAGGACAGGCCAGATAGAGGGCACTTTGCCCTCACTTCTATTCAGTGATAAAGACCAAACATGCGAGGCAAATGCAAGCAATAAACAAAGTAGTCATTAAGGGATTTAGATTAGGTGATGTAATTTTTCCATTCCTTCCCCTAACCTCACCCCGATTGGGTTCAAACCTTTATGGAGAGCTCTAACAGCCCAGGGCACAGCCATAGTCATTGGAAGGAGAGAAAGAGAAGACATGGTCTGGGACTAATAATATATCTCAATTCACATTTCAGCTAGAGAGACAGTAGACAGGAGGCAGCAAGACAGTGGTTTTAGCAAGGAACTGTGTGTCACGCCATTCCCTGAATGTTAACGCAGATGGGAAGAGACTGCAGCACAAATTGATTTGAAAGTCTGAGGGTTGGGGGGAAGGTGAGAAAGTAAGAGACTATTGGAAAATGCTTGCTGAGAATATTTCCTCACCAAGGATCTCCTTATAAGCCATGTTTTCTCCTACAACAAAAATTCTTTATCTTACAGATTTTATCATGTCATCCCTTTCTTAAATACCTTCAATGGCTCCTTAATGCCTTTAAAATGAGGTTCCAACCCAACAGTAGGGCATGCCTTGACCTTGACCACCTGTTAAGCCTACCGTCAAGTACTATCTTCCCCTACATCCCAGCCACCCACCCCACATTTTGATCACACAGATTTGCCATCTTTTTAAAGTACATTATGTCCTGTATCATAGCACGTCCTGTTTCTTTCTTTCAATGCTCTCCCTCTGCCTCCATGTTTGGTAAACTATTTTTCTTTCAAACTTTGCTTAATAGAATAACATGATCCTGAAATCTTGCCAGATTTCTCCAGAAAGAAATTAGAATTCTCACTTCTGTGCCTCTTTACCTCATATTATTTAACTATTCTTTCACTGTATAATTTTTGATATTTTAATAATTTTCTTATTCCTCTAATATCTTGCTAGAATGCTGAATTATTTGAGGGCTTGTGTTCATGTCTTGCTCTTATTTATATGGTGTGAATGCCTGCCTATGGAAGACAATCCATTATTATTATTTTTCCCAAATGTAAACAGGACATAAGTATTCATACTTTGAATATCAGTTCACCTCACCTATTTATAATTACAATGACCGAGGTCATGTGATCATGACTGAAGCACACACCACCATCTAGTGGTAACACATACAAATTGTAGTATCAAGTTTTAAGATAATGGGTAAACTTTTGGATAAAGTTTCTACCTACAAGCTGGAATTTAAAAATGGTGACTACACTAATAGCTACCACTGTATGGTCATTTTGGTAACGTAGTCTTATATTGATGATTAGCTGATAACTTCATAGATACTTGTAATGCGTTTGATTATTCAGTTTCTCCAGTTATTTTCAATTTAAAAAGTCCATTCATATAATTTAGTTTTAATTTTTTTTATTTCAGAATATTACGGGGGTACACATGATTTGGTTACATGGAGTGCTTTTATATTGTTTGAAAGTTATAAGTGTGCCCATCACCCAAAGAGTGTACATTGTACCTGTTAGGTATGGTTTCACTTATCTCCTCCTCCGCCTCCCACCTGCATGATTTCTGTTGAGTTTTACTTCCATCTGTGCACATGAGTGCTGATCAGTTAGTTCCAATTTAATACTGAGTACATGTGGTATTTGTTTTTTCCATTCTTGCTATAATTCACTTAGCAGAACGGTCTCTAGTTCCATATAAGTTATTACAAAAGGCATTGGTTCACAAATTTTTTTATGGCTCAGAAGTACTCCATAGTATACATATACCACATTTTATCAGTCCACTCATGTATTGATGAGCACTTGGGTTGATTCCAATCTTTGCAATTATGAATTGTGCTGCAATAAACATTCTAGTGCAAGGGTCTTTTTGATAAAATGACTTTTTTTCCTTTGGGTTAATATCCAGTAGTGGGATTGCTGGATCAAATGGTAGGTCTACTTTTAGTTCTTTGAGGAATCTCAACACTATTTATCATAGAGGTTGCACTGATTTGCAGTCCCACCAAGAGTGTATAAGTATTCCTTTCTCTCTGCATCCATGCCAGCATCTACTGTTTTGGGACTTTTTGATAAAAGCCATTCTCACTGGGCTTAGGTGATATCTCATCGTGGTTTTGATTTGCATTTCTCTGATGACTAATGATGTCGAGCATTTTTTCATATGTTTATTGGCCATTAGGGTCTATCTTCTTTTGAAAAGCTTCTGTTCATGTCTTTTGCCCACTTTTTAATGGGGCTTAATTTTTCCTTGCTGATTTGCTTGAGTTTCTTGTAGATTCTGGTTATTAGCCCTTTATCAGATACATGGCATGTAAATATTTTCTCCCATTCTGTAGGTTGTCTATTTTCTCTGTGAGTGTTTCCTTGGCTGTGCAAAACCTTTTTAATTATCATATCAGCTAACATAGATTTCAAATCAACAATAGTGAAGAAAGACAAAGAATGTCAGTATATAATGGTAAAGGGAGCAATTCATCAAGAATACATAATAATCCTAAATATTTATGCACCTAACACAGGTACACCCAGATTCATAAAGGAAACTCTACTAGATCTGAACAAAGTGATAAACAGCAACATTGTCATTTCCAGGGACTTCAACACCCCACTGACAGAACTGGACAGATCCTCCAAGTAGAAAATAAATAAACACTGGACTTAAATGAGACTCCAGAACAAATGGGCCTAACAGACATTTACAGAATATTCTACCCCAAAACTACTGAATATACATTCTTCTTATCAGCACATGGAACATTCTCTAAGATTGATCACATCATAGGCCACAAAACATGTCTCAACAAATTAAAAAAAATAGAAATTATACCATATATCTTCACAGACCATAGTGGAGTAAAATTGGAAATAAACTCTAACAAAAACACTCAATTCTACACAAAGTCATGGAAATTAAACCATCTATTGATGAATGATTATTGGGTCAAGAAGGGAATAAAGGTGGAAATCAAAAGATTCTTCAAACCAAATGACAAAGGGGATACAAGTTATCAAAATCTGTGGCATTCAGCAAAAGCAATCCTAAGGGGAAAATCCATAGCCTTAAATGCCTACACCCAAAGGACAGAAAATCACAAATCAACAATCTAATGAATCATCTCAAGGAACTAGAAAGGAAGAGCAAACCAAACTCAACAGAAGAAAAGAAATAA
>NW_012150652.1:427372-431789 GCF_000956105.1 Propithecus coquereli | reverse complement strand
TTTGCATTAGTTGCTTTAACAAATGTACCTATTATATGTAAAACAATGCATTAGACACTGCATTATGGCAAATTTCTCCTAGGTTAAAAAAATATAATGTCAATATATGTGCCCAGCACTTAACCAACCAAAAATTTCCATAAATTAGCACACTTATAAGCATAAAACAGCTACTGTCCCTTGTAACAGTGGTCCTTAGACTGTAGTTGCTATTGATCTGAAAGGATTATCAAATAAAAATTTTATATTCAGTATAGGTTCTGGATTAAGAATGTTCAGTTGGTGTGGCATTTAAAGATATCATTTCCCTAGAATCAGTAGTAATCCTTCTCAACTGGAATTTTTAGGATTGTTTGTTTTTTGAGACAGGGTTTCACTCTATTGCCCAGGCCAGAGTGTAGCAGCATCATCATAGCTCACTGCAACCTCAAACTCTTGAGCTCAAGTGATCCCCTTGCCTCAGCCTACTGAGCAGCTGGGACTATAGGCAAGCTGGCCATCATGCCAGCTAATTTTTGTATTTTTTGTAGAAATGGGTTTTCACTATGTTGCTCAGGCTGCCTCAAACTCCTGGACTTAAATGCTCCTCTGGCCTCAGCCTCCAAAAGTGCTAGGATTACATAACATAACTCCAAAGTCAGGCTGCTGGAGGAGACAAGAATTTTTGAAAGTAAAACAATGTGTTTTGAAGACAAGAACTTGCCTCCTGAATTACACCCAGGTCTGAGTTTCACTCTTTGCATATTTGTGAATTGAGAATTCATGTGGAGGCCTCCGTAGAACCTCAACATGTCTGGCCTCTCCTTTCCCTAATCTGCTCTGTAAAAGGTCGCCAGATTATCATGCTAAACCATCGCTGCACATCACTTTTACTTGGAAACTTTTAGACTTCCAACCCTCCACAGAACAAAATTCTAACGGCTTATTGAAGCAATCAAGGCACCTCCTGACCTGGGCTCCACTTTGCAGCACCTACCTAACCACATGCTATGGTCTACCTTCCACCTGTTGGCCATGGGTACCATCTGCCAATGACCAAATGTGCTCTGTGGTATTTTATCTTAATTTGTTTCTCTGCTAGTACTTCTCAAACTATAATGTACACACAAATCACTTGAGGATGCATATTTTTATTCAGGGCATCTGGGACAAAGCCTGAGATCTCACATTTCTTACCAACTCTATGGTGATGCCGGTGTTGCTGGTCCCAGGACCACAATTGGAGTAGCAAGAATCTCTTCCAAGTCTAAACAAATCCACCTCCATTTTCACCCCCTGACATTTCTGACTCCTGAAATAGTAACTTATTCTGGAAAAATCAACTCTGAACCTCTCCTCTTCTTAACATTTCCCCTAGTACCTCTAGCTCAGTGGTTTTCAAGTTGGCTGCACATTAGAATTACCTGGGGAACTTTTAAAAACCCAGCTGCACAAATGCATGCCAGGTCGATTAAGTCAGAAAATCTGGGGTTGGGACTAAGATACTAGTATTTTTTTTAACTCCTCAGGTGACTACAACCTGCAGCCAAGTTTGAGAACTACTGGTTTGGATGGAAGCACATTGTTTTCAATACCTATACTCTTTGTTTTTACCTGCGTTGTATTTGAATTTACTCTACACTACTCTTGTCTTCATAAATGTCTTACTTCTCCTGTTAGCCTGCACGCATTTTGAGGATAGGCTGTTTGCTATCTCTTGGCAGGCTGAATACTTTAGCACTTATGCAAGGGATGTTGGGTCAGAGTCCCTGAGTTCAGTTCCTAGATCTGTCACATACTGCCTTGCCATGTACCACTTTGGTGTCCTTGGGCTTATTCTTTAAACTCTCTAGGCCTCAGTTTTCTTCTCCATAAATTGGAAATAATAATGGCAGTTGCATCACAAGGTATTTTTAATAATTGAGACAAAGCACACGAAGCATTGAGTGCTGGCTCACAGCATCTACTCAACAAATGCTAGCCATTATCATTATTAATTAGCCTTCTTTGTTGGTCTCACATTGTATAACATAGCAGTAAGCAGTCAATAATCATTTGCTGGATGAATAAGTCAATAAATGATGGAGAATAAATCATATTTAATTGCTCTAAAATAAACTCAGAGCAGCCAGCCTTCTACTGAAAAATTCAAGTTAATGAACGTTAACTATTTACAAGTGCTTGTAAGCATCTTTGTGGCCATTAGCCTACTGAATTCGAATCTGAAAAAAGGTAGATGGTCTCCACACAATGGAAGAGATTGGATAATAATGACCATGTCTCAAAAAATGTTTTTTAAAACATTCTCAGTAGCATATGCCCACTGAAATTTACTAAACCTCTTAGCATAAATTTAAAAGGTTATATTGAACATATTCTTTTCAGTAGGACACCTTTAAAACCCAACCCAAATGACAACAAGCACTGAATTTTATAATCCTGAAAATTTGTGAATGTCTGTCCTTCAGTAATGAACAGGGTCTCATCCTCCATCAGAGGGATATTGTCTTGGCCACCAGAAGTGTGTAAACAGCTCAGCTTTATAATCATTCTTATGCCAACAGTGTATTTCATTCCCATTGAACAGTAAAGCAGGTAGGTGACTGAAGACTGCTAGACATAATACATAATGTGATGGAACAAGTGAAGTCTGTCTATTACCAGTGTGAACAGAGCGCTTTTGTTGGAATCCATCCTGGTGGAATGAATAGCCTCTGTTATGTTTATTGATTACACCCTAAGTATTGAGATAGAGGTGGCTGGAGCTGCCCGGAAAAATAGTCAGATGCCATTGTGTGCCTTTCATTTTGGCAAGGCCAGATAATCAGTCAGAAATTCACTTTTAAACTCTAAACAAAATGTTCGATATTCTTACATCCCACAAGAATAAAATCAAGCAGAAAAAGAAATGTCTTAAGTCACTTGTCCCTGAGCACTTTTCACTAACACTGTGGCTGCCATCCTGGCCCACGGCATCATCGACCTTTGCCTGAAGAGCTGCTACAAGACTCCCTTGCCCCCACTTTCTTCCTACACAGTCAATATCTTAAAAATTCTATCTGATCATGCACTGTCCCACTTAAAACCCTCCAATGACTTCCTATTGTACTCTGAACAAAATCTGGTCTCTCGGGGTCTTACTAGCCCTCAAATGATCTGGTCTTCCCTAATCGTTTGACCTCCTCCCATGATGCATGGATCACCACAATGCAGCCCCACAGGCTCTTCCTGCCCAACAATTTCAAGCTCATTTCTCTTTCCCAACTTACTTTCCCTTTTGCACTTGCCTGGAGTTCTCTTTCCCTGGAGTTTGCAGATTTTCTCCCTCATTCAGTCCTGCCTGAGATGCTCATTAGCCCATTATTCTCCTTTATTTTCTTCATGGCTATTATCACCAGCTTCAAGTATTTTATTGTTTCATTTGTCTACTTTTTTAGTGTCTGTTTTCACAGAAATTTCTTCACCATTAAAGACCCTTGGCCTCAAGTAGTGCTTAACATGCTGCGCTGTAGAGGTTCAACACTACACAGTTTTAATGTTATACATGAATGAACTTAGCAACGTATTTACCTTTATAAAAACTGCTTTTGCACACCACCTTCAGTAATATCAGTATTTTGATTCAAACTATAACCCTCTCCCCTTCAATAAAAACAAAATTTCAAAAATTTTCTGTACCTAAATGGGAATGATTTTTCCTTTAGTTGCACTGTTACTTATTATGTATTTTGTCTTTTGAGTATTGAAAAATACTGAAACTTGTTATTGACAATAAAGTTGAAGAAAACAAAGAGGTTTCATTCCTAGTTATCTGTTGTTATTACACATTATGATATATCTGAATGGAATCATATGTGGTGTTTTGTGACTGGCTTTTTTTTTTTTTTTTTCATTTGGCATAATGTTCCCAAGGTTCATCCATGTTGTAGCATGCATTAGTACTTAAATTCTTTTTATTGCTGAATAATATTCCATTGAATGGTTATGCAACATTTTACTTATCCATTCATCAGCTGATGGGCGTTTGGGTTGCTTATACTTTTTGGCTATTGTGAGCAACACTGCTATGAACATGCATGTGCAAGTTTTTGTGTGCATGCATGTTTTCATTTATCTTGGATATAGACCTAGGAGTGGAATTGCTGGGTCATACGGTAACTCTAGGTTTAACTCTGAGGAATTGACTGTTTTCTAAAGTAATTTCACTATTTTAGATTTCTACCACCAGTGTACTGGGGTTCCAGTTTCTCCATATCCTTATCAACATTTGTCATTGTCTATCCTTTTTATTTTGTTCATCTGAGTGTGAGGTGGTATCTCACTGTGGCTCTGAATTGCATTTCCCTAATGAATAATGACAGTGAGCATCTTTTAATGTGTTTCTGGGCCATTTGTACATATTCTTTGGAGAAATGTCTCTCCTGATCTTTTGCCCATT
>NW_012150652.1:414943-426776 GCF_000956105.1 Propithecus coquereli | reverse complement strand
CAAAACTATTTTGTATATTTTGGGTCCCTTGCATTTTCAAAAGAATTTTTCGATCAGGTTGTTAATTTTTGCAAAAAAAAAAAAAATGAAAAACAGCTGGGATTTTGATACAGTGTTGCCTCTGTAGATCAATTTGAGGAATACTTCCATCTTAACAATATTAATTCTTCTGATCCACGACCATTGGATGTCTTTCCATTTACTTAGTTTTTCTTAATTTCTTTCAACACTATTTTGTAGTTTTCAGTGTCCATATCTTATACTCCTTTGGATACAATCATTCCTAATTATTTTATTCTTTTTGATGCTATTGGAAATGGAACTGTTTCCTTAATTTCATTTTTGTAAATATACACAAAATTTAATACATTAAACATAAGTGATTTAGGAAATTGTCTTTCAAGAAAATGACATATACCTGATTTTGTGCAAATTTGTGTAATGTCAATGATGTTCATTTTTAACTTCTACCATTGTACTCTTGTTGCTGTATTAGAAAATCAGACAACATCAACAATTGAAGTAGAAGTTAAATTAGGGAAATTTCTCTAATGGGCAGTAAAATGCCAGATGTTTAAAAATGATGCTCAAAATGAAGAGGGTTAAACTCCCTTCTCTCTTTATTTTAGGTAGCATTTATCACTGGAAGCATGTTCTCATATTAGACTCTGAAGCATACAATCCTTCTGACAGGATTTCTGAATTAGAAAGGAAAAGAGATTTTTTAAAAATTAGAGCAAATCTTATAGAAAACATAAAAATAAATCTAAGATTCTAAGTATAAATGAAGACAAGTCAATGGACACCGTATTTTGAAGCACAATGCATTTCTTATTTATATTATGCTGGGTGATGTTATTTATTATGAGTTGTGTTTAATGATATTGCCGCCCTAGTGATATATTTTACATATTCCACTTACTGAAGTATTGTTCCCTTCCAGCTTTAAAGTATTGGAGCAACCAACTCTAGATGCTTTTTAACTTTAATTGGTAATTTAGCTTTGATACTTTTTAAACATTTGAATGAAAATACCGCTACAAATAAGGCTTCTAGCAGTGGTCTGACCTCTCTGGGCATTGCTTTATACCTTTTTTTTCCCCCTCAAACTATGGAAGAAGAGGCAGGTGCATTAGGGATATACAGCTGTGTTATTTCTTGAAACATCTGGTGCCAACTTGTCAAAAGAAAAGCTCTCCTTTCCAAATACTGCAAGCCCTATGTAAGTAGACATAATGTAAGCTATGTACCCACAGTTATTGATTCCGCTCATTGACAGCTGAGGTGTTTAATATATCCATCCTCTTTGTAATGCCATTTTAACACTCTTTGAGGATTAGGAAGGCGGTTTTCTCAGAGGTATTCTTCAGAAAGCAAAGGCCAACTAGCCTTGTAGTTGTGAGGGCTCTGATAGAAACCTAAGTGAGGAAAATGGAGCAGAGAAGCAAGCAGATATGTTCTAACCTGCCACAAATAATGATTTTTAAAAAGCCCCAGAAGAATGTGCTTTGCTACTTTACATAATGCTATAATGCATTAACTCATGTACTATGACTGGCGAAAGTTTATTTATTCATTTATTTCTGCCTCAGGCAAATACTGGATAAATGCTTACAATAGCAGGTTAGCAGGTGTTTCAGCTACAGCCATTAGTAAGTACCTCTGTGATGTACAGCAACTGATTACTTGCCTGGTTCTAGACCATGTAGAAATTGTCAAAGTCTTTTGTGATTTGCAGAAAATTAAAAAAAAAAAAAAAAGACCGAGATTTTATGCTGTAGTATTTAGATCAATAGAAGATTTTGTACATTCATGCTTGGATAATCAGCTTACAATAGACTGTGTCATATGCATAGTACCCATAATCTATACATCAAGAAATTCTTACTCATTTCACCATCCACTCTTCTTTTCAATTATTTATTTATTTGGAAAAAATATTCCAGGGTGATGTTCAACTGCCTCACTAACTATACCCTATGCTAATAAATTTTAGATACCTCTTCAGCAGTGCACTTTTATTATTTTGTGTAATATACCTTCCGGCTACTGAGAGCATCCATAGGTTTCCTTCTCGCCATAATCCATCGTCCTGTGTGCTTAGCAGCTCGCTGAACTGAACTGATGTAAATGAGGCTTGAAATGTTAAACACAACTTGTAATATCAAAGGTTTTCATATCAAATAATTTTGTTCCTAGAGAATCTTAGGGAGATTAAGGATGCACATAGTGTCTAAAATGTCCACCAGTTACAGGAAATATCCCAGCAGTAGATGGATAATTACCAGCTCACGCTAGGAATACAAAGAAAACACAGCCAGTTTATCCTGTCCATGTAAACAGACTGGGGAGTTTTTCTGGGAATTAGGGCCATATAAAATTTACTGAATACAGAACCAAAAATAACTGTGGACATCTGTCTGATAGAAGCTTTTATGATCGGGCCTTGAGGTAGTATTTTCCTTACAACTACAGTTGCAACAATTTTCTAAGCCCAGCTGAGAAGCAAAATGTGTAAGGCTGAGCTTTCAGACTAGCCGCTGTCAACTTATCTCAAAACCCTGTGAAATAAGTTTTTCATAAACTGTAATGCTAAACTGATTTTCAGGGTATGTTTATACTGCTGTTTTGTGCTCAGTGTGGAAGAATTCCTTACTCTGGGTACCGGGGAAGGTAGTGAGGCACTATGTCATCCAAACTGACTTGAAATGAAAGTTTCCTAAACCAAGTCCTTTGGGGTTTTTCCAGTTTGTGAAAGTCAAACTGGAATAACACACCTGAAATTCACTGCCAAAGGAGGCGCTGCTGGAGACAGATCTACGTTGTTAAGACACAGAAGAAGGATGTCTAGCCGCCAGCAAAGCATAGAGCAATGGTTCTCAACTGGGGGAAATATTGCTCCATGGGGAACATTTGGCAACATACAAAGACATTTTTGGTTTTCACAACTGAGGGATGAGGTGAGTGGTGCTACTGGCACCCAGTGGGTGGAAGCCAAGGATGCTGCTAAAAGTCCTACAATGCACAGGACAGCCATCTGCAGCAAAGAATTTTCCAGCCCCAGTGTCAATACTGCTGAGTTTTGAGGAACTGAGGTGTAGAGTATTGAGGCAACTACCTCAATGACTCAGAATGAGTGGAGATTTAGGTCCAAATTGTCCAAATAATTGCCTTAAACTCTTCACTTGGCTATGTCAAGGGAGGGCTGGTCTGAGACCACAAATAAAGCTGCCTCTACTTGAGTTAATCAGTATAAACATCCAAAGGCTATGGAGGTTTCTTCGGAGCGCAGGCCGAGATCAGCCAATCAATTGTATCTGGTTTTAATCCATCACGAGAGGCAGTCTATCCCCCGGGATCCGACAGCGAGGACGACGTTTAGGAGGACTAACATTACAGCAAGCCACATGCTGATTCATTGACGCTGTAACCTCATTCTTGCAAGCACCATTATTTAGTTAAGGTTTATAAAGCGTTGCAAAGATAGAAAACGCTATATAAATGCTAAGTATCATTATTATTGTTATCATCTTCTGAGGAACTGCTTCTGCGAGTGATGTTATGATACAAAAACACACACAGAGACATCACTTCAGACCCATTTGTAGTTTCGAGGAGAGGTTCCTATGATGAGTAATTCACATTGTGCCATCTCCTTTGCACTCGGAGTTAAAACAAATTAAATAAAGCTTAATTAGAGAGTGTTTTTGTATGCCACAAAAATGCAGCTGATTGATATTCTGAGTAAATACAGGTTATTGGAGAAAGAATACCGAAAAGATTTCAGAATTATAAAATCAAGGCTGAATTTCCATGACATTAAACATATGGATGAAGTAGATAAAATCCCTCAATATAATTTAATTATTTTCAATTGTCTCTTTTTTTGGTATTATATTTAAAACATTTTATATTTTAACATTTCTCCATTTTTAATGAATGTTTGCCATTCTAGTATCTTCACATTACTAAAATTCCTTCTTTTCTGAGTCAGTGTCTTGCTCCGTCACCCAGGCTAGAGTGCCATGGTGTTAGCCTAGCTTACTGCAACCTCAAATTCCTGGGCTCAAGCGATCCTCTCACCTCGGCCTCCCAGAGTGCTAAGATTACAGGCGTGAGCCACTGTGCCAAACCTAAATTTTTTTTTTTAATTGTACCAAGAAGGGTCTCTTAAAACACTGTGTGAAAAAAAATAAGCAAATAAAAATCTTTTTAGCAAGGCCTAGTAAAGTGTTAATTGTAGAGTGATTGCTTAAAAAGTAACTGTGGATGTATTCGTAAATTATTTTAGATTTAATTTTGTGATGGTAGTTACTTTCTAAACTGGCAAGATTTTTTCAGGATTTTGTTTCAGGTGGAAACTCGCAAACTGTCAATGGATGCAGTAGTCACATTTTGACTGCCATGCCTAAGGCAGTGTGGAAAATACTCATACAATATGGTACCACTAATGATTCAATCATGATGAGAACACAGACAGACATGGTTTATGCTTACATGTGTATGCTGATGGTCTTTTTCTGCTAGTCTCTTTCATTTTTATAGAAATCTACAGGAAAACCAGGTTTATCAATTTAGTAAATTCCTGCCATTTTTTTCCCCACATTTAGTCCAACTCTTGCCCGCTTCTTCATGGACTACTTAAGATATCTTTTACACTGTCAGAAACAAGGAGATTTAAATTGGGGATTTATAGCAGAAGCAAATTAATTTCTAAAACAAAACATCTTTTATGTAAATGCTAAACCCAGCATAGTTATATTCTTGCATTTATATACATGCTAATTTTTCTACCCAGAGCCAAAGTAAGATATATCCTGGTGCTCAGTATCAGCCTTTTCCCATCTTCCGTGCTAGGTTACCCAACAAGCTGGTAAAATATTACTTACGACACTAGTACCATGACAGAGTGTGCCATGCAAGCAAAAAGAGAAAGAGAAAAAGAGAAGGCGGTTCTGATGAGCTGATCTACAGTTTTGCAATCATAAAAGCTGGAAAGCTATTTTAATTTCCACCTACTTCTAAGTTTTGTGTTTAGGTTTAGTTTGCTCTTATTTTGAATTATGTATATCTGTTGGCAACATAGTCATTCCCTGATTAGAACCACACAGGTCTTAATTTGTCCCTGAATTTATCCTCCAGTATTCAAACTTGGCCAGGGGAAAAGTAGGGACCCAGTGACAAATAAGTAGGGATGGAGATCAAAACTGTGAGGAAATTCTTCAATCTTCACACAGCCCATTATTTTATAATTAACCAAACAGATAAACATTTTGAGAAGTCTTTGGAGCGAGCCTCCATTTTCCCAAAGAGAAGATCTGTGAAGAAATGTTTGGGACAAGTGCTAACATGTACATGTGTAGACCTGTAGTTGAAATCATCAAATGTCTATTTATATTTAATTTATTCATTTAGCTACACATACCTATTCAAGATTAGCTATTTGTGAACACTTTATTAGGCTATAATTCAAGTACTATACTATTTACCTATTTGAAGTATACAATTCAACAGTTTGTAGGGTATTTAGAGGTTCAAAAAGCAACCTATACCCTTCAGCTATCACCTCTCTATTTCTCCGTCACCTCCCTCAGCCCCAGGCAACCACTGATCTACTTTCTGTCTCTATAGATTTCCCTGTTCTGGACATTTCATATGAATGGAATCATATAATATATGGTCTTTTGTGACTGACTTCTTTCACTTAGCATGATGTTTTTAATTTCATCCATGTTGTAGCACATATCTGTACTCCATTCCTTTTTATGCCCAAATAATATTTCATTGTATGAATCTACCACATTTTAATTACATTTTAGTTGATGGACATTTGGGCTGTTTCTACCTTTTGGCTACTGTGTATAATGCAGCTTTAAATATTCATGCACAATTTTTGTTTGGACATATACCTAGGATTAGGCATTTTTAAAGTATTAGTTTATGAATTTTTTGGGATGATCTCAGTGAAAACTTCATCCCAATCCCCAAGAGCTCTTTTATGTAATATTTAAACACATTGTTTGTTTGTTTGCTTGTTTTCTTATTCACCTGAAAAGTTCATATACATGATCTCCAAGATGTCACCACTTTATTGCTGTTGAAAGGAACCTTTCAAGGTTTGTTTACAGTTGGTATTCGACACTTAACAAGTGTGAGGTCAGACAGCAAAAACACTTCCTAATTTTACATTGAATTTTTTGTCTCCTTTATGTTCCTGGTTCCATCGGTTGATTTCTGTAAGAATCCAAAATTGCTTTGATTGAGATTATCTCTGGATAGCGTGTTTTTCCATTACTTTTGGCACTTAGGTTTCTTGGGCTGGGATGCTGGTTCCCCAGGTAATGATGTGGCTGTATCCTTTAGTCACTGAATCACCATTTTATTTCAGAGACATCATCCTATCTAAAATTGTAACTCCACTTTTCCTAAAACAAACAAACAAAAAAACCCCTCTTGTTTCTGCTTTATTTTTCTCCATAGCACTTATGATCATCTAACATTTATATATTTTCTTATTTGTTTTGGTTTATTATTTATCTCTTTCACTAGATTATAAGCTTGATGAGAGCAGAGGTTTTTGTATTGTGCTCATGGCTGAAACACAGAGCCTACAACACTCAATATTTGTTGGATGAGTAAAATTGTTGTGAAGTAAATTAGCCTACTGCTCAAAAATAAAGCAATTGAGAGAGCTTTCCAATGTAATGAATCAAATGTATTGACTCCCTCTTTGATAGTGAATAATTCGGGGGGCTAATATTCTCTTATAATTGGAACACATATTAGCTGTAAAACTATGTCATCTTATTAATATTTAACCTTTATTGATGTAAAATATTCAACTGCAGAGATCAAAATAAAAATGTACAGCTCAATGATTTATCACAAAATAAACACCCATGTATCTACCCTCCTGGTGAAGCAATGGAACAGTTGTCAGCACCTTGGAAGTCCCCTTTGAGCACCCAGAATGTTCTAAACACCATGATTTTGCTTGTTTTTATTTTTTATTAATGAAATAAAAAAGTGTTTTCTTTTATATCCATCTTATTTTGTGTAGCTGTAGCTCAGGTATTTCTATTACTATATTGTATTGCTTTGGGTGAATTTACTATAATTTATTTATCCACTCTACATTTGATTAATATTTATGTTGCTTCTGGTTTGGAGCTATTGCAAAAAATACTGCCATAAATATTCTTATACACGTTTTTGATATATATCTGTATGCATTTCAACTGGATATGTTAGTATGGATATATTAGATGGGACTACATAAAATTGTCATTTGTAATGGCAAATACTGGCAATTTTATATGGTTCAAGCTAATATCTAAGAGTGAAATTTCTGGGTATATACATTTCCAACTTCAATTTCCCAAAGAGGGTGCCCCTACCTGCAGTGTACGAGAGTTCCAGTTGCTCCACATCCTTGCCAGCATTTGGTATCTTCAGTATTTTTATTTTTAAACATTCTACTGGATATGTAGTAGAATCAAGTTGTGGTTTTAATTTGCATAACCTTGATAACTAATGAGGCTGAGCACAATT
Source organism: Propithecus coquereli (assembly GCF_000956105.1). NCBI lineage: Eukaryota > Metazoa > Chordata > Mammalia > Primates > Indriidae > Propithecus > Propithecus coquereli. Next base: position 419,225 of record NW_012150652.1, on the reverse strand, counting down.
TACATGTATTTTTTAGGCCTTTGGGTATCTTGTGAAGTAACTGTTCAAGTACTTATCCATTTTTTTTTATTGTGCCATATCTCTTTTCTTAACTGATTTGTAGGAGTTCTTTGTATATTTTGGACATAAGCCCTTTGTGTGTAATACGTATTGAAAATATATTCTCCTTCTCTGTGGCTTGATACATTGCTCTATTAATCATGTGCTTTAACATATCAATGTTCCTAAAGTAAATACAGCCTAATTACCAATGTTTTTCTTTATGTTTTATGTCTATTGAATCCCTTTACAAAAATTTCTCCATGCCTAGTTTTATGTTCTAGAAATTTTCTTTATATTTCATAATTTAAGCTATAATTCACCTGGAATTAATTTTTGTATGTGATTAAGAAGTGGGTTCTTTTTCTGTGTGGATACCCAATTGAGGCAGCAACATTTCTTGAAAAGACTGCTTCTCCCACTCTGTGATACCAACTGTGTCATGAATCAAGAATGCATACATGGGTGAGTCTGGTTATGGAATTTTTATTTTGTTTCATTGCTCAGTTTGGCTATGTTTACACAATATTATTCTGTCTTTATTACAGCTTTATCATAAAGTCTTGATGGTAGATAAGATAAGGCCTCCAACTTTATTCTTCTGTTTTGGTTTTCACTGGCTATTGTTGGCTGTTGGCATTTCCAACCGCATTTACCATCAATTTGTCAAGTTACAACAAGAAAACTAAAATTAAAAAAAAATTAACTCTGCTCAATTTGTTTAGGTCATCTTTGTCTTCTCTCCATAATCTTTTAAAGTTTCATTTGTAGAGCTATGCACACCTTTCATGAGATTTGTTCTTAGATGGTTCACTTTCATAAATGTTGTGTGTTTATAAAATTCATTGTCTAATTGCTCATTTAAAGGAATAGAGTTGGTTTTATATACTGACCTTATAATTTCAACATTCTAATGTAGTTTTTTTGACATTTGTTATCTGAAAATAAACAGTTTTATGTCTTTGTTCCCAATTATTACATCACTCCTTTTTTTACTGCTTTATTAATTGGCTTCAACCTTTAGTGCAATACTGAACAGAAGTTATGTTATTAGGCCTACTTGTCTTGTATCCAATCTCAAAGAGAAAGCTTGCAGTATTTTACATTAAATATGATATTTGGTGTGATTTATTTATTATTTTTTTGTGAATAATTTTTATAAAATTCAGAAAGTTTTCTTTGTTCCTATTTTGCTAAGCTTTTCATCAATAGATTGTTATATTTTATTTAAAAATTTATGCATCTTTTATAATGATTATGATATTTTTTGTATCCTCATTTAATATGTTGCATATTGATTTTCATTTATTTTTAATGTTTATTTATTTATTTTTTAGAGACAGGGTCTTTCTCTCTTTCCTGGGCTCTGGAGTGCAGTGGCTCAGTCATAGCTCATTGTAACCTCGAACTCCTGGACTCAAGCAATCCTCCTGCCTCGACCTCCTGAGTTGTGTCACCATGCCTGGCCTGGTTTTCAAATATTAAACAAACCTCGCATTCATGACATAAGCTGACTCATGATGTATTATTCTTTTTAAAGTTGCTGGATTTGGTTCGCTAAAAATGTGTTTAGAATATTTTCATCTATGTTCACAAGTGATATTTGCCATTCATTTCTTTTCTTCTAATGATCTTTTCAAGTTTTTGGAATAAAGGTTATGTTGGTCTTATAAAATGAGTGGCGAAGTTGTTACTCTTTTTATGAGGGTTTGAAAAAGTTTGTGTTAGATCATCATCATTTATTTCTGCAATGTTAGCTAGAATTTCTTGGGTCTGGCATTTATTTCTGGAAAGGATTTAATTTATGACTGAACTTCTTTAATAATGATAGGTATGCTTAGATTTTATATTTATTCTCAAGTAATTCTTTTGTGGATTTGTCTAATCTAAATGTTTATTGGCATAAAATTGTTATAATCTTTAAATTTTTTAAATGTCTGTAGATATGTGGTATTAACCCGTTTTCCATTCCTGACATTAGTAATTTATGTCTTTTGTCATTTCCTTAATTAGTCTCAACAGAAGTTTATCAATTTTATTCAAAGTTTTCAAAGGTCCAGCTTTTGGCATTGTTAATGTCTATGTTTATTTGCTATTTCATTTGGTTTTGATCTTCTTTCTTTTAATTTTCTGTTTTATATTCAATTCGTGGTTATTTTCTAAATTCTGGAAAAGCTAATTTTCAGCATGTCTACCTTTCTAATAAATACATTTAGTGGCAAAAATTATCATCTAAGAATGTTTTTGCAGCAGCCTACACTTTTAACATAGCATTTTCATTATTATTCAATTCAAACTATTTTAATTCCTCTATTGATTTCTTCTTTGATTCAATTAAGAGTATTTCTTAATTCCACCCTGTATGAACATTTTCTAGTTATGTTTTTGTAATATTTGATAGCTGATTTCTTTGTGGTCAAAGAACATATTCTCCATGACTTCAATTCTTCATTGATTGATGACCTGGCAAAAACTCCATTTGTGTATATGGGGCCTGCATTGAATATGCATTTTGTAGTTTTATATCACATATGCTTATAATATCAAGTTTGCTCATCATGCTATTCAAATTTTTCATATTCTTATTGATTTTTGTTTTATCCATTTCTGAGAGAAGTATGCAAAAATATGATGATCAGACATTTTTCTTTTTCTCTTTATAGTTTTCCCTATTCTTTATATACTTTGAAGCTAAGTTTTCAGTGCATGCAAATTTAGAATTGTTATGTCTTCCTGGTAAATTCAACGTATTATCATTATAAAGTGTCCCTCTTTATCTCTGGTAATTCTGCTTATCTTAAAGCTTACTGAGACTGATGTTAATATAGTCAAACAGTGCCATTTGAGTTGTATCTGTGGGCTATATAATTTTCCTTTTCTTGTTTGTTTTAAATTCTAACTATTTGGGATTCTTATATTTTAGATGAGTCTTTTATTAAAAATATATACATGACCCTGATGATTTTTCTCTTTAATTTGAGCATTTAGTTGTTTTACATTGAATATTAGGGTTTAAATACAAAATTATTCTATGTGTTTTGTCCTAACATTGACTTTTATTTTGTCTCTTTTTTTCTTGCCTCCTTTTCTATTTGTTGACTATTTTTTGTTATTTCATTTTTGCTTCCTATCATTTGGGAGGTTACATCATTTTTTAAAATTCTTTTAGAAACTACCTAGAAACTATTAGGTCACTAAATATGAAATGTCCAATTTTGAATCAAAAGTTTAGTCTATTATATCTCAAACAAGAAGCAGTATGATTAATCAAAGTATGCACCTGAATTATCAACACAGTTTTGCCATCTTAGTGGTAGCTTGCTTATGCAGCAGTGAAGGAGCCTGGAGAGTGTGTAGTGACAAAAGGCATTTTCCACAGCTTGTTGGGAATTGAATATTTTTCCTTGCAAGAAGGGGTCCTAAGCCTGGAAGAAGTGGGAGTCAGTTGGTGCAAGGTCTGGTGAATATGGTAGATGACAGACAGTTTCCAAGTCCAGTTTCTGTAGTTTGAGCAGCCTTGTTTGTGCTACATGTGGTCCAGCGTTGTCTTGCAAGAGCATTGGCCTGTCTCTATTGACCAATCTCAGCTGCTTAATCTCAAGCATTCATTTTGTCCAACTGGTGGCAGTAGACATCTGCTGTAATCAACTGACCAGGTTTCTTGAAGCTGTAGTGGATAAAACCAGTGCTAGACCATCAAACAGACACCATTAGCTTTTTTTTGATGAATATTCGGTTTTGGACTGTGTTTTGGCACTTCGTTTTTATCCAACAACTGTGCCGAACATTTGCAGTTATCAAAAAGAATCCATTTTTCATCACATGTAACAATATGGTGTAGAAACAGTTCACCTTTATGTCGTTACAGCAAAGAAAGGCAAGCTTTGAGATGATTTCTCTTCTGACCCTTGTTTAATTCGTGTAATACCCATCTATCCAGTTTCTTTGCCTTGCCGATTTGTTTCAAATGGTTCAATAGCATTGGAATAGTAATGTTAAATCTTGCTGCTAATTCATGTGTAGGTTGAGATGGATTTGCTTCCACTACAGCTTTCAGCTCATCATTATCCACCTTGGTCTTAGGTCACCCACATGGCTCATTTTCAAGATTAATATCACCAGAATGGAACTTCTGAAACCATCGATGTACTGTGCCTTCATTAGCCACGTCCTTCCCCAACACTTTGTTGATATTTCGAGCTATTTGTGCTGCATTGGCTCCATCATGGAGCTTATATTAAAA
>NW_012150652.1:376638-414768 GCF_000956105.1 Propithecus coquereli | reverse complement strand
TATCAACTGTCAAATTTAGTACCTAGGGAAAGCAGACATTCCATACTTAATAACCTAATATAACTTGCATCCTTGGTTTATCAAAGGCTAATTTTAGTTGGTCATTGCCTTGTTCTTTAACTTCATTTACTATTTAACCCCATTTTATTTTATGTGTGTATGTGTGGGGAGGTGTATATATTTAAACCCAATGAAGCATGACATATTATTTTTAACATATAGCCTTTTATTATTCAGTGGTATCATTAGTTTTATTATTACATAGTCAATATGCATTTACATTTGCCCATATGTTTACCATTTTATTGCTCTCATTGCATCCTACCTCTCTGATATTCTGTTAGGGATCATTTTTACTTGGCCTGAAGAATATTCTTTAAGAGGTCCTTAGCATGGGAATGGTGGTAGCAAACATGTGTGAACGTGTCTATTTCTGTTGAAAGATATTTTTTTCTTTGTATAAAACTATAGTTTGGTGATTATTTTCTACTGACACTTTATATTAAGAGTTTATCTTCTGTCTATGTTATGTTGTTGATAAGTCAACTGGGAGTCTTGTGTTTGCTTTTTGAAGACAATCTGTCCTTTTTATGTGGCTGTGTTAATTTTTTCTCTTTGTCTTTTGTTTGCAACAGTTTAATATTATGGGCCTAGACATGGATTGCTTTTTGTATATTCTACTTGTAGTTCATAGATATTTTTAGATCTGAGGCTTTATACCTTTCATTAGTTTTGGAAAGTTCTCAGTCAGTGTCTCTTTACATAATACTTCTCTCCCAATTCCTTCTTTCCTTTATTTTTGGGACTCAAATTGTATGCCTGTTGGACTTCCTCATTGTACTCCTCTATGTCTTTTGTATTCTCTTGTGATTTTCCATATTTTTGTCTCTGTTTGTTCTGGATATTGTCTTCTTATCTATCTTCTAGATCATTCTTTCTTTGTCTAAGTCTAATCTGCTGCTAAAGTTACCCACTGAGTACTTAATTTTTGTTATTGTGTTTTTTTAGTTCTCAAATCTCTGTATTTTTCTTCTCTTATTTCCAGGTTTTTCCATAAATATTAAATTTTATTTCTTTGAACATAACAAGCATGTTTATTTTAAAATCTATATCTCATAAGTTCAATATTTAAAGTCTCAGTGAATCTGTTTTTATTGTCTGTTGTTTGCATTGGCTTTTATTCATGTTATTTGTGCATGTTATTCATGTTGCTTTTAATTTATGTTATCTTACAACTTTGTGTGATTTTTAAAATGTGTACTAAACATTGAATTAAAACATGTCAAAATAACTTAAAGACTAGAATGTTGTTATTTTTCTCCAGAGAAGATTTTGGGTTTGCTTCCATAAAATGCACAGGGCACAGTTAATCTATAATCCTTCAATCCCGTTTCAAGTTTGAGTTAGTTTAAAACAAATCTGAAGTCTCTGTGAGAATTTATTTAGTTTCCAGGGTTCAAAAGATTGAGTCCCTCAGAGTCCCAAACCTAAGTGATTAAGTTCAACAACTGCCCCACTCCCCTTCCCTCTGTGGGCCTTGGACTTCCTTTGCTATATCTCAACCCCATGAGCTATGTAAAAGTGCTGCTTAATCTTTAGTCTCTCAGGTGATCTTCTCAGTAATCAGAAAACACTCCAGGGTAAAAAAAGCCCTAAAAATAGAATGCTTCCCTGGGCCTCCACTGTCTTAGAAATCCAGGCCTGGTAATATCCTTTGTTCTGCAGTGGCTCAAATAGGCATTATTATGTTTTATCTAGATTTTCTTGCTGTCTTTATGGTAAAGATTGGTCTGAATTACCCAGTGATTTATTACTGGAAGCTGAAGTCCTAATAATCTTTATAATAATACAAAATAATATGATATAATTTTATAATAATATAAAAGCTTATATCCTTTAGGTCACAAACTAAAATATTTAAAATTCACATTTTCTTGTTAAAGAAAGTGGATAAAAAATTACTGTTGCATATTACTAAATGATAAGAGTATGGAAAAGGGTAAAGGAAACTTTCTTACATGAATATCACTAAAACTAGTACAATAGCTAATATTAATAGTTAAACAACATAAAAATCCAGTATTTACTAACACATATGGCCCACTGATGAAGAATATGCATAAATAAATGTATATGCACATATCGTTACCTCTCATGAGGCTGAGAGAAATTAATTCATCTTTAAGGCTTTGATAGAGATCTGCTTTTCCCTCTATTACTTACTAGGTGTGTAATCTTTTACAAATTACTTGTCATCTCTGTGTCTATCTGTAAAGTAAGGATCATAATAATTCTACTTCATAGGGTTCTTATGATGATTGATTCAATACATACAAAAATTAGAACAATGAAGAAAACAGTACACATTCAGCAAGTGCTACATATCATCAATGTCATCATTATCACTAAAAGTTAGATATTAATAACTTTGAAGATTTCATTGTGGTTCCAGAGAGTCTAAGAAAGTCAGAAATACTAAAGGATGCTATTTTACATGAATACCATACAAAATACACAACTCTAGGAAAGACAAATATCAAAAGCCTTCTTTCTTCTATGCCTGTGAAGAAGCCATTTTTGTGATCTCTACAAACCTGGGTAAATGTGCTCTTTTGAAATAAGCTAGACATGTTACACTATTCATATTCAATGAACTCTGCTGGCTTCATAAGGATGAAATGCTCTACATAAGATGGGTCTTGATCTTCTCTGGGTAACTTCAGGACACACAGGAGTTCATGAAAGATGAGAGGAAACAATGCTTTAAACGTCCATAGTCTGAGCCATAAACTCAATTTGTTCTATACTGTAGGTTAGAAAGTCATATTATGAGTTAATGAATATGTCAGAGTGAGGAATAAATAACTTACAAATGAATTTTGATTCACACTTGGCTCAGAAATTGGGTACTTTCTATATAAGTACAAATTTAAATTGATTTCTTTTCATATTTAGTAGCCTCCTTCTTGCCTAAATGAGTGTCATCTGACTTCTCTCAGGGACTCAATATGTCAGCTTTAGTAGAGAGGGGTTGGCAAAGGTTTTCTGCAAAAAGCAAGATAGTAAATATTTTAGGTTTTGCAGGCCATATGGTCTTTCTTGCAACTACTGAAGTCTGTTGTTGAAGCTTGAAAGTGGTTACAGGCAATGAATGGGTAAACAAATGGGCATGGCAATGTTACAATAAAACTTTATTTACAAAAACAAGTGGGTGGCTGGATTTGGCCCATGGACCATACTTTGCCAACCCCTGAAAAGGATCCTAAGGTTGAACCTTTTTCAACACAGTCTACAAGCATTTTTTTTTTTTTTTTTGGCTTTAACACTACACTGTTTTACAGCTATGACTGGGGAAAATGGACACTTATTTTGCCTGTATAATGATACGCCTGTATCTCAGTAACTTCTACAAAGGGAGTGCCTTCATTTCAGTTAACTATAGTTTGAAATCTTCACATGGCTTTTTTTTAAGGATAGCACTGTGAGATATTTATTACCTATTTAAAGAATGGAATTTTGTAACAAAAGTATGTACACATTATTCAAACTTGTAAACTTTTTTTAGTCTCAGGTATATAAAGATACCTTGAGTGTAATATTTAAAAAGAATTCTTTCTCTCACGTTGTTATGCAGACATCCTTGAGCTGTAACAAATAGTTTGCACATCTGATTCTTTTCAGTGTTTTCTCACCAACACTTTTATGAAAAATAATCTGTTATTTTAAAGATACTTTGAAAACTACCATACTTCACATTGTGGGGACTACAGTTTGACATTATCAGGACTATAATGTTATTTTATCAAAAGGGAAAGAGGAAAAGCACTACTCTCTTTTTCTTTCTTTCTTTCTTTCTTTCTTTCTTTCTTTCTTTCTTTCTTTCAGAAGCATACAGAGGAAGTCTTGAAAAATTGAAATTATCTTTTCAGCTTTGGTTCTTAAGTTTATGATTTTTTTTTGAAGGACATGATTTCACAACATTTGATAATACTGAGGTAAGTATTTTTTACTTAATGATCAGGACAAATGGCTGAAGCCAAAATCCTAAGCATAATTTAAGTTTTGACATTGACTTCCCATCTGGTCTGGAAGAAAATTAGCTTCCCCTTTAAGTTGTATTTACCTATCTTGTTTCAATAAAATGAAAATTAATTAATTGGTGTTAGTAAAACACTTGGAAGATGAAAATGCCTTATAAGTACCAGATATCATTAGATAAAGATGTCCCTGTTGGAATGAATGATGCTTGCCAAAATACTTTTAGAAAGAATATTGCCTTCATTTAAAATCCTAATTTAATTTTCAGTAAAATGTTATTGCTTTTTTGTTAAATAGATTGAGTAACCATAAAGTCTTTGATCAAATAAGTACTACTACGGATAGATTATTGTCATATTTTGGTTGGAACATACACTAGATATTGATCTTAGTGATGTTTTACTCATATTAGAAATTATGTCAATATAAGCCTTTGGACAGATGGAGAGTCATATACTTAACTACAGAATTTAACTACCTATCCCTGTTTCCTTAATTTTCCCAATTCATTAAAGTACCATTTTTATTAGTAAATCCAAGAATTAATAAGCTTGGTGTTTGCTTACATCACCAGAGTTTCTAGTGACATTTTCTACATCACCAGCAGATTAGCCTTCAGGGCACACAAATTTTTTCTCCTTCTCTTACCTGAATCTTTACATGAAACCTGCTTTGACATTAATAATAGCAGACCAGAATTTAATGATTTTCAAGTAAAATGCTGTTGTTACATAAAACAGCGTAGATAGCCTCAAATTTGTGCACAGTGCTAAAGCAAACGTTAACATAATTAATAGAAAGGAGTTGCACTACCTTTCTTGCAGATAAATCCCACTTTATATCTGTTTAAAATACAGATTTTTTAAATCAGTATGTTGTAACTAATTTTAATACACAAAGCATTTATCGCTTTGTGTATTAAATATTCTGTATGACCTTAACTATTTTTACTTTGGGTTCTGTGTTTGTTCAGTCATCTAAAATTGATTGAGTAAAATTAAGAATACCCCTCTTTTCCCCCAAATAGAGGATAGAACATATAAATTGCTCCTTCGAATCTGGTAGCATTCAGTTGTACAATACTGTTTTTTAAATTCTGTCTTGACCCAGTTTTGAGACCCTGTGTAGAGTCCCATCAGTTCCCCTTCTTGAGAAGGCCAAATATGTCCACACCCCTAAAAATCTTTTTCACTTTGGGCCACTGTACATGCACCCTAATCAGCCCAGGGCCAGGTAAGGGACAACAAGGCCAGCCCCATGCCCCAGAGCCCACAGGTATCATTTAAACTAATCAATTCTAAGTCTGCTTACTTACCCGCCCCGCCCTGTCCTTCCCATGGAAACCACAATAAAGGTGCTTACCCACTGTTACCCCCTCTCCCTCTGCCTTGTGATAGACCCTGGTGATTCCCTGTGTGCTGCCCTCCATCCAGCAGGTGTGACCTGTACACGCTCTGAGGGACAGAATAAACTATTGTACTTGTGAGTAGAATAAACTATATTTTTAATGGCAGTGTTCTCTGGATCTTATCATATCTTATCATGGGCCTTATTATACCTAAATAATAACAAAATCTATTACAACAAGTTGGAATTATTTTGATTTGTCTTTTAATTTTTTCCCCTTTCTCCCGCCCTTCCTTCCTTTCTACCTTCCTTCTTTTCTCCCTTCCCTACTTCCTTTTTTCCACCAAGTAGAAGTGGACATCTATGCTCTCTGTCTTGTAATTTGTACTTTATTATGTTGATATTTGCTATATTTTTAAAAACTAAGACCAGAGTAATAAGAGAAATTATCAAGTATTCTGTCCCACCGAATTTACAGCAAGCATTGTTGTGGCACCAAGAATGGGATTAAGTAAAAGGGATATCTCATCTAGCTGGGCTGTGAACTGTTGTCCAGCTCACTGAAGCCACCTCAAGTGGGTTCATGAACATCGCTGAGGACCTGCCTTCTGTCTTCAGAGGTTCTTCCTGATGTCTCTCTTGCCACCATGCCCCTGACTTTCAACAACTCATGTCATGGAGCTGTAATTGTGTCAATGTGATAAACAGGTCACATCTATGCAAAATGAAAAAATAGTTCAGACACTATCATTGTAAAGGTAGCATCCAACATTGTTGGCTTAATTAAAATGTTATTTTATTAGGAAGACTTTTCCCACTCCCCAAGCCAGGTTTTTCCCACTATTTGCTTTTCCCAAAGGCCAGAAATCCTATATACTTCTCTCCCTTAGTGGTGATCACAATTCTGAAATGTATGCAATTTATGCCATCTACATTGAAGAAAGATTTTTTTTAAAATTATGCTGTGATTAGAGTTAGAAATTTTGAATGCAGACTGGTTTGTCATACTTGTTGGGTGGCCTCGAGCAAGTTACTTACATTCTCTGAGGCATAGCTTTCTCTTTGGTTAAACAGGTCTCAGAATGCCTAATTCACAGTGAGCCACTTGATGATGGACAGAAATATTGTTGGCTGCTCATCCAACAGCCATTCCTTGTTTTTTCCCCTCCTCATTTTCTTCCCTCTCTTCCAAATTGTCCTATTCCTCCAGGAGCCTAGACTCTCCTCACTGTAGGGTGGAGAGAAGGGGTGAAGAAAATCTTGATTTGTCTAATTAAATCACATCTCCTTTCTTTTGCCAAGTGATCATTGCTTTGACCTTAGCATGCAATACATTTCTGGCCAATAAACTATGAAGGGAATTCTGCCTGGGGTGGTAGGGTTCCGAGAGAGTGTTTTTTATACTTAAAAGGAAAAATCAGACATTGACATGGATTTGTCTTCCCTGTGTACTTGATTTCTGGAGTTTCTGTAGTCATCTCGTACAAATGAGGGGCAAGTCTTGCTGAGAATATCAGAACCTTGACACTATTAAGCAGGTGGATTATTCTGGCAACTGCCTTCCCTCTGGGCTGCTTCTTACGTGAGATAATAGCCTCTTCCTGTTGTTTAAGCCAGATTTAATTGAGTTTTGTATTACTTGCATCCAGATGCAAGGGATAATAAAGATAATGTAAGATAATGTACGTGAATGTGCCCTGGAACATAGTGGGAGTTCATTAAATCTATATTTAAAATTAACTCGAAATGCAGAAGGGGATAAATTTAAATAGTCAATGAAAGTATTTTGAAAAATTCTACCTCTCAAAGTAAAATGAGGTATGATTTTCACCTATTTAATTAGCCGAGATTAAATGGACGATAATATTCAGTATTGCTAAGGGTGTGGGGAAATTGGACTTTCATGCATCACTGAGAGTATGTAAGAGAACACAAGTTTCTTAGAGAAACTTACTAACAGATATTCCTTTTTAATTAGTAACTTCATCTGCACAAAAATTTACAATAGAGCTTCACTATAGCATTGTTTATAATAGTCAAAAAATTTTAAAAACCGATTGTCCATAACATGGGATTGTTTAAATGCATTAGTTATGCAAAGTATCAGTATGTAGCCATTTAAATATTTAGAAGAATAACTTTTTAAATAAACATTATTTTTTAAAGTAATTTTAGATTTACAGAAAAATTGTGAAGATAGTCTAGTGAGTTCCCATATATCTACATCTGGTTACCCATATTATTAACATCTTACATTAACAGGATACATTTGTTACAATTAATGAACCAATATTAACAAATTATTATTAATTAAAGCCTATTTGTTATTCAAGTTTCCTTAGTTTTTAGTTTTCACCTAATATCCTTTTTCTATTTCAAGATATCATATTACATTTAGTCATCATATCTCTTTAAATTCTTCAAGGCCATGACAGCTTCTCAGACTTTCCTTGTTTTTGATGACCTTGACAGTTTTGAGGAGTCATGCTCAGATATATTGTAGACTATCCTTTGATTGTGATTTGATGTTTTTCTAGGGAACAGACCACTGATATGGATTTTGGGGAGGAGCCAGAAAGAGTCATTTTTGTCAGGTCATGTCTATGATGATGTTTTACTGTTGACATTGAACTTAATCATCTGGCTGAAGAAGGATTTGTCAGATTTCTTTACTGTAAAATTACTTTTTTCTTCCCTTTCCACACTGTATTACTTGTAAGGAAGTCGCTATGTGCAGTCCACACTTAAGGAGTTGGGAGTTCTGTTACAACTCCTTGAGTCTGGAATATCTACGTAAATGGTTTGGGATTCTTCTGCATGGGAGATTTGTCTGTTCTCTCTCATTTATTTATTTATTCAATAATATATTTATATAGTATGAACTTAAGGACATACACTTTGTACTTTAGGCCATAATTCTATGTGTTTTTTAATTTATTGCTCAAATTGTTTCGTCTTTGGCCACTGGATGTTCTTTCAGTTGACTCCTATGTCCCTGCAACACACGCCCATCACTGTTTGTTTGTTTGTTTTGGCTTATGTGTTTGTTTGGTTGTTTTAGCAACCAAACAAAGTATTACTTATTTTCTGATATTATAAGATTCTCCAAGCTCATCTTGTATATTTTCTTCCCCAATCTTACAATCAGTCCTTTCTCCAAGGAACTCTGGCTCCTTGCATTGAAGAATGGTAGTAGAAACCAAGGTCTGGACACTAAATGTGTTCATTGCTACTGAGGTGTCACTGCTCCTGGGCCTGGCAGAACAATGAAATGTATATGTGACTATACTAACTGGAGTATATACACATATTTGTAAACATTCCTGTATTTAACCATCTATAACTATACGAAGCTACACATGAGTTCATACTGATGTCTCTAAATCTAATGCATTGCTGCATAGATCATTCTAGACTTTCCTCTTGCTTACCTATAAATTCTTGCTTTGATGGTAAGAAACCTAACTCCTACCATCTGCCATCCACTTACTTAATTGTTACATTCCAGGATTCGTGTCTAATAATTTCAGAATTTTTAACTTATATCCCTGTGAGAATCACTTTATCAACTAGAGTACAGTGCTTATGTGTGCTTTGTTTTAACTTTAATCTCACAGACTCTACTCACTTCCAATGTTCTTTAGATCAGCTCCTTTTCTTCCACAGCCTTCAGTGAAGTTGTTTTATAGGTTTTTAATACACTTAGATTGTTTAATCTTATGCTGATTTCCATCTTGGAATCCTTGGAATTCATAAATGATTTTTTTAATTGCATACATTACTTTTTATGCAGTAATGTTCTTATGAGTTTTGACTAATGCATAGTGTCAGATTTTCATAATTACAGTACCTTACAGAATAGTTTCATCCCCTAAAAACTTCCCTGTGCTTCACCTATTCAACAAAACCCCACACCCTGAATTCTGGGCAACCACTGACCTTTATTCTATTGCTCTAGTTTGCCTTTTCTAGAATGTCATATAATCAGAATCTTATAATTTTTAGCCTTTTCAGACTGACTTTTTTCACTTCGATCAATTACGAATATGAAAACTAAGATGTATTATTTTGCCATCGTTTATTCCTTTCTCACCACCTTCTTTTCTTTATGTAGGTCTGAGTTTTTGACGTGTAACATTTTTCTTCTACCAGAAAAATTTTTAGTATTTTTTTTACAGAGCAGAAATCCTGGAGATAAATCCTGGCTATAAACAGTCCCTCAATTTTTGTCTGAGAAAGCCTTTATTTCTCTTTTACTTTTGAAGGATAATTTTGCCAGATGTAGAATTTCAAATTGATGGTTTCTTTCCAAACTTTAAATATTTCACTCTACTCTTTTCTTTCTTGTGTAGCTCTGATGAAAAGTCCACTGAATTCTTATCCTCTATAGACATAGTGTTTTTGAACTGCTCCCCCTCCCTTAGCATCTTTGAAGATCTTCTCTTTGTTTTTCTATGGTTTGAATACAATATGCCTATATGTAGATGTTTGGGTATTTATCTTGTTTGATGTTCCCTGAGCTTCCTACATCTGTGGTTTGATGTCTTTCATGAATTTTGAAAAATTCTTGATCATTATTAGTTCAAGTATTTCTTCTGATCCATTCTCTCTCTCTTCTCTTCTGGTAGTCTCATTATGCATATGCCTATCTTTAGAAGCTGTCCCAGTTTGGGGGTTTCTATTCTCTTTTAGTTTTTCATTATATTTTCTCTTTCCATTTCAATTTGGGAACTTTTTATTAACCTATCTTTGAGCTAACTGATTCTTTCACTGGCCCTATTCAGTCTACTGATAAGACTTTCAAATGCATCCCTCATTTCTGTTATGGTGTTTTTTATTTCTAGCATTTTCTTTTGATTCTTTCTAAAAAAATTTTTCATCTCTCCTATTACATGGACCATCTGTTTTTGCATGGGGCCTACTTTTTCCATTAGAGTTCTTAACATATCAAATATAATTATTTTATATGCTTGGTTTGATAACTCAAAAATAGGTATTATATCTGAGTCTGGTTTGGATGCTTTTTTTTTCTCTTCAGACTATGTTTTTTCTTACCTTTTAGCATGCCTTGTAATTTTTCTGCTAAAAGCTGGACATGATGTATAGTGTAACAGGAACTGAGGTAAACAGGCCTTTAGTGTGAGGTTTTATGTTAATATGGCTAGGAGTTGATCTTTGTTTAATGTTTACTATAGGTGCCAAATATTCAAATTTCTCTATAATCCTTGCTTTTGACTCTCATGTTGTCTTGGACTTCCCTAAGAACTTCTTCTCGGATAAGATCTGTGTCTTGCAGCTCTTTCGGCTTTAATGTACTGCTATAAACCCATGAAGCCTTGTTTAAGTATAAGAGATGGGGAGCATTCTGTAATCAGATGATTAAATCTTACTCTTGGGTATCCCTGGGCTGTGGCCTACACAAGATGTTTCTTAGGTTTGCACCCCCTCGCTTCCTTGGGAGCTTTGATTTCTATTTCCCTATGTGAGATAAGGTTCTGGTAAAGTATTTTTCCCCTGGAGAGTAGACCTTTGTTCTAGAGAATGCACTGGGCATTTTTCACAATGGTTACTCTTCCCCTCCTCTGCCAGAGCCATGAGGAGATGTCCTTGTTCCTTCCCCATATGAACCTGGTGGGTTCATGGAAGTAAATTTGCATAGGGAGCCTCTAAGTCTGTGGCCTCCTGGAATTTCATGCTTTCAAGCTAATCTGCATTCAACTTTCAACAATTTGTTACAATTATCATTTAAGTCTTCCTACCAGTTTACAGCTCCAGCAACTTCTGCTCCAGGATGCAGATCAGGCTATGATCCTCTGGCTTCTCTTTTCTCTCTAGATTTTGTGGCAGTGGTTTTCCCTGCAACCTCAGTTCCCTGATGGGTCCAAGCAAAGTCAGTGGTTTTTAGTTTATTGAAGTTTTTCTTCTTTTAAGGATGGAAGTGATAACTTCTAAGGTTTTTACATGTTGGAGCTGAAACTCAAAGTTTAACAGCATTTTTATGATGTGTTGTGAAGTAAAATAAAAGCATGTCTTGAAACATTATATAAAATATAAGCTATCTGTATTTACATGTATGTATAATGGAAAACATATAAGAATATCAATAGTTCTTATCTCAGAATATTGAGATGGAAAGTTTTATTTTCATCTACTTCTTTCCTTGTGCTTTCTAAATGTTTTTACAATGAACTGCATCATTTTGAAAGTATGCTATTTTTATCTTTTTATTATGAAATACTCCAAACATATGTAAAGAAACGAATAAGCACCTAATTTTCTTTTTTCAGAGTAACAATTGTCCTCATATATATTCTTGCACTTCCTTGCCAAATTTTGTATCTTTAGTTGATATGCATGTATATAAAGTTTACTTGTTTTAAAAATGTACAGAAATGGTATTCACTATATATATCATTCTGCAGCTTTCATGTTCAAATTGAAAATATATATGACTCATGAGCTGGGAATTTCTCTTCCACATAAATGCCCTAGAGATCTTCCTTCATGTATGCATAATAAAACATGATTAAAAATAAAATTTATTTTTGCATCATTTTGTCAGAGCAAAAATATAGAAAACAACCATCAGTTAGAGAACAGATAATAAATTAGGGTAGTCATATAAATGAATACAGTAAAAATAATCAAATAAGTGAATTAGATTTACCTGTTATCAACATGAATAAATCTCAAATATCATATTGAATAAAATAATTATAAAAACACAAATAAAAGTAACATTCACTCTTTACCCTTTTTCCTAAAATAATAGCAATATTCTGTTTTTAGCAATCCAACAGCTATGCTAGTGTCCTTTTCACTCCATCATTTCCATCACCCTCTGCTATTTTCAATGTTTACACTTATGGTATCATCCAATACTTGGGTTTCATAAGACTCATCTACATTTCAATGATCATTTTCCCTTGACTTTTTCCATCTATAAACACTTCTTGATTTTTCCTGAACTAAGTAATATCTGAGGTGACAATTCCAAAATTCTGGAGTACCAACTTCTTCTTGTCATTGCAGTCTTGCTAAAAATGTCCTTTGCCCTCATGATAACTTAACCTCTTTCATGTCTTCTATTTCTTACTTTTTTCCCATTCCACGAGATTTAGGAGAGTCTCACTTGCCTCTTTTCCCAGCCTTGAACTCAGGTTTAGCTATTTCATGTCTGCTCTCATTAACGCCATAAATTCATGGATTCCCTCCCTGCCCACTTTTTTTTTTCTTTTACAGTTATGTTGATTTTCAACTCTGAGTAAGCCCCTCTACCCATTTTCTGTATCCTTTATCTCTGTGGTCCCCAACACTAGGTTGCAGATGTCCCCCCGACCGACCCCCGCACAGCAGGAGGTGAGTGGCAGGCCAGTGGGCCAACTTCATCTGTATTTACAGCTGTTCCCCAGCAATGCATAAGCTCTGCCTTCCCACCCCCAACCTACCCCGGTCAGTGGAAACCAGTCCCTGGTGCCACAAAGGTTGGGGACTGCTGCTGCTAGAGGAAGTTATAAAATCAGGTAGAGCATGAAACTAAACTAATTTCCAACGCACTTGGGTTTATAAGGCTGCTTGGTTACTCTACTATTTATGTACTAGTTTTTTTATTACATATCTGCAGAGGTATCAAACCCTGTCTCCTCAAATTGCCAAAACCCTCGGTATCTTTCTAACTGGAAATATTCTTGGTTTTCCATTGTCTTCAACTTTACTGGGAATGTTAAGTTTGCTTCAGTTCCCTTTATCTTTTCTGTATCTCAGTACAACTCTGTATCTCCAACCAGTATTTCCTTCCTCCCTCTTCTTGTAGAAGAAATATGACTCCCTCTTGTCAAAACTAACAGCTACCTCTGTGCCTTTGTTTTGACATCCTACACGTGCCATCAAGACTTTATACTCTTACCTTTTCTCTTATATTATCTGTTCAAAGCCCCTTCTCTCCTGCTTACAAATATACTTACATCTCACCTCTCCCACTAGAACTTTGTATTTTCCTTGCTGCTCCCTTACACTATCATTCAATTTCTCTTTTTATCTCTCTTTTATTTGTCAAAATGTTAAAGTTTTTAAATTTAAAATTTGGAATTATATCACAGAAAATAACATGAGAGACTCCCACACTGTGATTAAATAAATAGTAATAGTTATCATATTTACTTAGAAAATCTTTTTTAACAGAATTTAATAAATCATAGTACAAAAGCCCATGGCCCAAACCCTTCCTCGTTCCCCCCCCAAATATCGTCACTCTCTTGAAGTTGGTGTTGCCATTCCCGTGCATTTTGTATATTTTCTTACATATATGTATATATATATAAAGCCATATGGATACTATTTTTGTGTCTTTAAAAAATTCCAGTAGCATTGCATATTGTATATATTCTCCAACTTGTTTTTACTCTGCATTCTGTTTTTAAAATTAATTCATGTTAATACATGTAGTTCTGGCTTATTAATTTTAACAGTTATATAAAACTGCATTGTATGAATAAATCAGAGTTTATTTATATTTTCCCTCTTGAAGGATTTGGGTTGTGGGTTTTTATTCTTTTTTTACTATTACAAACAGTGCTGCCAACATCTTCTTGTCCATGTAGGAGAGTTTATTTGGAAAATGCATCTAAAAGTGAGGTCACTGGGTTGAAGAGTATGTATAATTTTATTCAGTAATACTAAAATGAACTTAAAATATTCATTAAAATTTACATTCAAAGCAGACAATGTATCACGATTTGCCTATTTGCTTCTACAAACCCTCATCAACACTTTGTGTTATCGTCATCAGACTTAATTTGTTTTTGCCAGTAAGATGAACAAATTCATCTGTGTTTGATGAGTGTTATCTTGATTTAGTTTTTCATTTTATTGATTATTGCTAGATTAAGAGGCTTCTCCTGTGTTTATTGGTCATTTAGGTGTTCCATTCAAATTTTCTGTTTATATCACTTGCCCACTTTCTATTTTTCTATCTTCTTATTGATTTATTCATTCATTTATTCAAGAAGTACTTATTTGAACACCCACTGTTTCTGGACATTCTTTTATATGCTCAAAAAACATCAATGAACAACAACAAAAATGCCTATTCTTTTGGAGCTCACTTTTTTACAAATAGAGAATGTGAAAAATAAGTAAAATATATATTAATAGTATGATGCACGGTAATATGCACAATGAAAAAAAGAGCACAATAAAGAGAATGGTGCAAGTTGTATCATAGAATATTGTGGTCCGAGTAGTCCTCACTGAGGGAGATTTGATGGAAATTGAAATTGCCAAAGGAGTTGGCCAGCTAGTTTCTGGTAGCACAAAGCATTTCAGACGAAGGAGACAGCTAGAACCAAGACTGCAAAGTGAGAGCAAGGCTGTCATGTCTTAAGAACAGCAAGGAGGCTGGTGTGTGGCTGTACCAGAGAGAGCAAGGGAGGAAGAAGTTGGAGTGAAAATCAGAGAGTCACTACAGGGTTCTGAGCCGTGATCTGACTTAAGGTCTTAAAGAATCAGTGTGACTCCTGTGTAAGATACACACAGAATAGAAGCAAGGATGTGTGCTTAGGTTGCTTCCATGTCTTGGTGATTGCAAACACTGCTGTGATGAACAGGGGGGACAGACACCTCTTCAAGATCCTGCCTTCAATTCCTTTGGACATATACCCAGATGTGGTATTGCTGGATGATTGGTATTTCTATTTTAGTTTTTTGAGCAATCATGCTGTTTTTTGGCTATATCGATTTACATTCCCACCAACAGTGTACAAGAATTCCATTTTCTCCACAAACTCACCAGTATTTATTATTTTTTTTTTGGTAACAGCCATTCTAACAGGTATGCGATGATGTTGCATTGTGGTTTCGATTTGAATTTTCTTGATGAATAGTGATGTTGAGTAAAAATGTGATACATACTTACAATGGAATATTATGCAATCTTAAAAAAGAAGGAAATCCTACCATTTGTGACAATATGGATGAATCTGGAGGTCATTACGCTTAGTGAAATAATCCAGACATGGAGGAAAAATACTCCATGATACAAGTTACATGACAGACTTAAAATAGTCAAATTCATAGAAGTAGAGGGTGAAATAGTGGCTGATGGGGGCTGAGGGGAGTGGAAAATGGGGAGTTGTTAGTCAAACAGTACAGAGTTTTGGTAATAAAAGATAAATAAGCCCTAGAGATCTACTGTATAGCATAGTGCATGTAGTTAATAGTACTATAGTATATGCTTTAAATTTGCTAAGGGGGCAGATCTCCTGTTACAAGTGTTCTTACTACAAAAAAAATTTAGTAATACTAATAAATAAGAAAGTGGGATGAAACATTTGGAGATGGTGGACAGGTTTATGGTATAGATCATGGTGACGGTCTCATGGGTATTTACTTAACTCCAAACTCATCAAGTTGTATACATTAGTTATGCATAATTTTTTGTATGTCAGCAAAAATTAATAAATTCACTGGCTGTGGTCACATCTATAATTCTAGCATTTCGGGAGGCTGAGGCAGGATTGCTTGAGGCCAGGACTTTGAGACCAGCCTAAGCAGCATAGTGAGACCCTCGTCTCTACAAAAATTAGATTAAAAAAATTAGCCAGGCACAGTGGTGTGCACCCGTAGTCCCAGATACTCAAGAGGTTGAGGCAGGAGGATCACTTGAGCCCAGGAGTTTGAGGTTGCAGTGAGCTATGATGATGCCACTGTATTCTAGCCCAGGTGACAAAGTGAAACCCTGTCTCAAAACAGAACAAAAAGCAAACAAACAAACGAAAGAACAGAATCAGGAAGATCATTTAAGAAGCTATTTTAATACTCGTAAGAGATGAGGATGGCTTGAACCAGGATAGTAGCAATGTACCTGATGAAGAGTGATTAGATTCTGGACATGATTTGAAAGCAGAGGTGGTATAAACACAGTGTGTGGAAGAAAAGAGGAATCCAGGGTTGCTGTAGGCTAGAGGTTGCCCTGAGCCACTGGAAGGACAGAGGTGCGTCAATGGAGATGAGGAAGGCTGGAGGGGAGTCAGTTTGAGATACCTGTTGGTCATCAAAAGCACAGTTGGCATAAGGCTGGGTAAAATCAGCAAGGGAATAAATTAGAAAGAGAAGAAGATCAAGGACTGTGCTCTGTGCTAATCCAACTTCAAGTATTGAAGGAACCCTTAACGTATGAGGGATTCCCATCCTTTGAGAATTGCATAAGTAACAAAATTCTCTCGGTCTGAGACTTCCTTTTCACTTTGATAATGGTATATTTTATAACACAGAAGTTTAAATTTTTAATATAATTAAATTTGTAAATCTTTTAATTCATTTTATCATCTGGATTTTGGGGGTTTTATAATTCTCTTTATAAAATTTAAGCCGTCTTTCGTTACATTTGTTCCCTAGGTATTTCATAGATTTAAATGGTATCTTCTCTAGAATTACATTTTCTAATTGTTTGTTGTTGGTCTATTGGAGCATCATTAGCTTTTGTATATAACTCTTTTGAGTTCTAATAATTTGTTTAGAGTCTCTTGCAAATAATGAAATTCCCTTTATATATACATATTTTCCTTATCTTTTCATACTAGTTAGCATAGTTAGCATTCCTGTACAATGTGGGATAGAAAGAAGAAAACACATTATTGACTTTGCTTTAAAATGCATATTTCAAACTTTTATCGTTAAGATGTTTGCTATAAGTTTTTAATATCATATTAACAATATCTGCTTAGATTTCCTGGATTCTTTCTTTTAAAATCAGAAATGAATATTTTATTTTATCAAATTATTTTGTGTCCTTTGAGATGACCATATAATCCTTCCTCTTTTAACTTGTTAACATATTTAATTACATTAGTAGTTTTTCTAATGTTAAACCATCCATGAATTCTTGAAGGAAACCCTATCTGATTACAAAGTATTTTTTGACACATTGCTTTAAGTGGCATGCTAATATTTCAAATACGATTTTTGCATATAAAACTTAAATTGAGATTGGATATAATTTTCTTTTCTTACACATTCCTTGTTTGGTTTGCACATCAAGTTTATATTGCCTTTTAATAAAAGTTACAGAATATTTCATCTTTTCATATCTTCTTGAACAGATGTCAAAGCCAAAGATTTTATGTAGTGGAAGATTTGGTTAAATTCACCTCTAAAATGATCAGGACTCTTTGGGGTCTATTCCCTCATATATTTTATATTTCTGCAGTGTATGTGCTGAAGCCCTGCAATAGCTTGTAATTGGTCGGTACCACCCTCCATTGCCAAGATGATCTTTGTAAACTTTAAATCAGATCATGTGCCTCTCTAAGAGTTTCCCATGGCCCTAAACTATTAATAACTGCTGTCATGTTCTGCCTCCAAAATTAATAATAAACCTAATATATAGCATAGAAATCCTACTTCAGTCATTATGAACTCAAGTGAAAAATCTTTTTATAAATCTGCAGTGGGAATTTTCCTTTTTGCAAGTCAGTTTCAGATGTATGAGCAGCAAAAGTTTTTGTGGATAACGTAAAGCGCTTGTTTGTAGCTCCACCAACGAATTGCATATCTGGCAAACACAAATGTTTGCTCGGCTATTTGCTGATCTGTACTTAGGGTAAACATCAGCCCATTATGTCATACTATAAATTTCCTTGGGGGATTGTTTTATGAGACCCATTTTGATTTTTTAGGGGGCCATCTCTGCACAGGTTTAGTAACAGCATAAAGGATATTCACAGATTTTTATAGAAAACTGATTTTTAATGTTAAGACTAGTGTTAATATAAGTGATTTTTGTGCTAATGGCTTTTAAAAGTGCCACTTAACTGCATATTATTGCTAAAGAAGAATGTGGATAACGTTGCAAGAAATAATTCTGCCTTCTGTCTCCATGAAACTCTGGTCTTGGTTTGTGAATCGCACTAATGAGGTCTGTATATGAGATAGCTAATACCCACTTGGCCTTCTTACAAATGCATGCCCTGACAAGAAGAGGGCTCTATAAGAGTGTGAATGATTCTGCACAAACCCATAAGAAGCATCAGAAAAGAGAGGAAAAAAGTAATACAGCTACCTCTTATTGAGCACTTACTATTTGCGCAGTACAATGCTAAGCACTTTGTTTACATTATCTCCATAATTTCCTTTGAGCTAAGTATTATTTATAGATCAGATTCAAAGAATTTAAGTGTCATACAAAGTCGTGTGGGTGGTGTCAATGGTAAGACTTGACTCTATAGCCAATGTCCCCACCTGCTGTGTTTTACTGCCATGCTGTTACAGTTAGAGTCAGCTGTAACTGCCGTATACAGAAATAGCACACATTACCCCAAAGATGTTTCCCCTTTAAAATCGTATCAATTATCCCACAAGCCACTAGAGGTTATGATAGCTACACCTACACAGAAGAACTTTACTTTTCCACCTATCAGGAACCACTTAAATTTCTAAGCCAGCATTTTCCAAAAGATATTCCATGGACCACTATTTCCATGGACTTTTTATGGTGCACTGTGGCCAAATTAGTATGGGGCACATTGGATTAAAAAAGTTATAGAGGTTTCTGTTATCATTTATTTATGTGATTTTTAGGACCTCTTAGACTCTTTAATAATGTTCATTCTGACTAGCTAAGAGGTCACTGTATTCACTTTATTTCCTAAACATATTTGAATGAGGAACATTTTCTTTCAACATTGTAACACACGGAATGCTTTGCAAGAGCTTTTTTGGGAAACCTCCTCTCACTTGTCCTTAAGTTCAGGTTTGTAATCTGAAGAGAAGCATCATCTCTTCAGGAGAGTGTCCAGAAGTTCAGTATTATTTCTGAAAAGGGAGAATCAGAGCCACACACTTGTTTGTTTCTGTTTTAAAGTCTCTGGTACTAGTTCAACTTCTGACAAAGATCTGTAGATCCCACTAAAATCAAAGAACAAAATTGTATTCCTTGAAGATAACTCTTATCACATTCTTAGACACCACAGGGGCATTTTTTTTGGTGGCGGGGAACTAGTGAGATATTGAACGTTACCCAAAAACAAGCTGGCATGTTATAGATGCTGACTGACAATAAGAGCCAGATCCCTCTGTGTTTCCACTTTCCCTCTTACGGCAAGGGTGTACACATCTGCATGTGTGTGTACATGTGTGTGAATGCGTGTGTTTCTTGAAAACACCTTTGGGCAAATTTTGGTCTCATCAAAATGATATTACTATCAGATTTCAGTTATCTAATCAGCCTGATTTCCTCAGAAGATGTAGCAAATTGCTTCCCAGAACCAGAAAAAGGAATGAGCGGAATCCTCTAACTCTGCAGTTAGAGGTACCAGTCTTGGCCTGTTAGGAACCGGGCCACACAGCAGGAGGTGAGCAGTGGGCAAGCAAGCGAAGCTTCATCTGTATCTACAGCTGCTCCCCATCACTTGCATCACCGCCGAGCTCCACCTCCTGTCAGATCAGCTGCAGCATCAGATTCTCATAGGAATGCGAACCCTACCGTAAACTGTGTGTGCGAGGGATCTAGGTTGTGCTCCTTATGAGGATCTAATGCCTGATGATCTGAGGTGGAGCTGTGGCGGTGATGCTAGTGTTGGGGAACAGCTACGAATACCAGTTATGATTAGCAGAGAGGTTTGACTGCACAGAAACCATAATAACTCAATTGCTTGCAGATTCATATCAAAACTCTATCAGTGAGTGGCAAGTGACAATTAAGCTGCATCTGGTGACAGGCTTTAGATTGGCAAGTGAGCATCTTACTTCAATTGTAAAGGTGCATCTGGTGGCAGGATTTAAGTCAGAATCTGACATTTATTTTAGTCTGACCATGGCCTGCGCATTATTTTATTTACCACTTCTGTCTGCGCACCTGTCTCAGGCACAGTTTTGGTAAGCCTGCAAGCTAACCCTAGCAAAAATGCGTAAAAAACAAATGTCGCTGGAGAGCTTCTTTGAAAAGGGGGAAAGACCCAATGATGAGACGGCAGAAGACTCTAAGACTGATAACAGATGAAAGCTGCATTTAAAAGAAAATACCAACAGTCCTACCTAAATGACAGGTCCATTGCAACAGGTGATTCACATTCTCCAAGCCCGCTTTGTTTAATATGTGGCGAGCCGCTAGCCAATGAAGCCATGAAACCTTCAAAACTGCTTCACCACAAGGAGACCAAACACCCTGCATTAAAAGATAAGCCTTTAGAATTTCCCAAAAGAAAAAAAAAATGTGAACACAAAGAACAGAAGCAATTATTGAAGGCCACCACTTCATCAAATGTGTCTGCACTGAGAGCATCATTCTTAGTGGCTAATTGTATTGCTAAAGCTAGGAAGCTCTTTACTATTGGTGAAGAGCTGATCCTGCCTGCTGCTAAGGACATTGGCCGTGAACTTTTAGGAGAAACTGTAGTTCAAAAGGTGGCACGTGTTCCTCTTTCAGCTAGCACCGTAACTAGACAAATTGATGAAATAGCAGAAGATATTGAGGCACAATTGTTAGAGAGGATTAATGAGTCACCGTGGTACACAATCCAGGTCGAGAATCTACTGATGTTGACACACAATCCAGGTTGAGAGTCTACTGATGAACAACAAGACAACAGTGCTTGTTTTTGTGCAATATATTTTTCAGGAGGATGCACATGAGGATATGTTATGTGCACTTTTGTTGCCAACCAACACCACAGCTGCAGAACTGTTCAAGTGTTTGAATGATTCCGTGTCAGGAAAACTGTTGGTATATGCACGGACGGAGGGGCTGCCATAACTGGACGGCTTTCTGGTCTCACTATTTGAATCGAGGAGGTCGCTTCTGAATGCGATCTATGTGCTGTGTCACCCACAGAGAAATGGTGGCTAACTGAAAAGTGTCACCTGAACTAAACAATGTTTTGCAGGATGTGACTAAAATTATCAACCACATTAAAGTACATGCCCTTAACTCACATCTGTTCACGCAGCTCTGTGAGGAGATGGACACAGAGCACACACATCTCTTATATGCAGAAGCGAGATGGCTTTCCAAAGGTAGATCACTGGTCAGGGTTTTGAGTTATGAGAGACGTTCCAGAGATTTCTTTTAGAAAAACAGTCACCACTGACTGGCAGCACATTTCAGTAACACAGAATGGATCACAAAACTTGCTTACGTGTGTGACATATTCAACCTGGTCAACAAACTCAATCTGTCACTTCAGGGGAGAACAAAGACTGTGTTCAAGTTGGCAGATAAAGTGGCTGCATTCAAAGCCAAACTGGAATTATGGGGGTGACGAGTGAACACTGGGATTTTTGACATGTTTCAAACATCAGCAGGGATTTTGAAAGAGACTGAGTCAGGGCCTTCTTTCTCCCAGTTGGTGCATGATCACCTCTTTCAGCTTTCAAAAAAGTTTTACCATGACTTCCCAACCACAAAAGACCCCTGAAATGGAAAGGAATGGATCTGTGACCCATTTGTGAATAAGCCAGGTGAATCCACTTTCTTAGTGCTAGAAGAGGATCAACTGCTTGAGATCGCAAAATGACGGTGGCCTTAAATGTATGTTTGAGACAACTTCGTATTGCCATACTTTCTGGAATAAAGTCAAGGTGGAATATTCTGAAATTGCCACAAAAGGACTGAAAAGCCTGCTTCTATTTCTAACATCCTATCTCTGTGAAGCAGTGTTTTCTGCATTGACAGAAACCAAAATGAGATTACGGAGTAGACTGGACATAAACAACACATTTCGAGTGTCACTGACTCCCACCACCCCCAGATGTGACCGTCCAGTTGCAGGAAAACAAGCTCAGGGCTCCCACTGATTATGCATTGTGGTGAGTTGTATAATTATTTCATTATATTTTACAATGCAATAATAATAGATATAAAGTGCACAATAAATGTAATGAGCTTGAATCATCCTGAAACTATTCCCCCCTACCCCCTCTCCCTGGGCCCATGGAAAAATTGTCTCCCACAAAACCAGTCCCCGGTGCCAAAAAGATTGGGGACCACTGCTCTAACTGACTGAAGACATTGCCTCACTGGGCATGTTCTTTTTTGCCTTTGAATAAACTATCCTCTGAACTGTGGATCAGAAAATCAAATTCATCATGTACTAAACGAGGCAGGCATCATTACGTAGAGTAGTGTAGGCTTCTAAGTCCATGAGGGCTGAATCCAAGCACAGTTCTACCCACTAACTCCCAGAGTGAGTGGCCATTACTTATTTATTTATTTATACCAGTAATACATTTATTCAGCAAATTGTTATTGATTGCCTTTTATCTTTCTATACCTTGTTTTCATCACAAGTCTACAATATAGTACTGGACAGATAAGTCTTTTAGCCTCGCTTTCTTCATATATAAGTTGGAAATTTATAGGGTTGGTAGTGAGAATTGAATGAAATTATGTATATAAAGTATCTAGTATAGTGTCTGGTGCACATGAGGGACTTAATAAATTATAGTGATCATAAAATCAAGGGTGATAATAATATTTGCTGATTTATAGCCAGCTGAACTGAAGAGTTTGCACCATCAAGTATATTCCTTTGCATAGGATGAGATAAAGGCAGGGGCTTAAATTGTGTTTTTTTTCTATTAAATAGCTATAATTTCCAAAATATTTACTCCATGAAGTCTAGATAATATAGACAGTTTTAAAGAAAAGATGATATCATTTAAAGTCATGTTAATTATGAATGCTCTAATTCATATTGGTTTATCAGATTAGTTTACAAGTTGCCTGAGAGAGTAGGAAGTTGGAAGGTCCATTTGATGAGAAGAGATCAAAAAACAAATGAGGCTAAGAGACTGACAGGAGAGCTACAAGAGTAGGAGATTCTCAAAAACCAAGGGAATGGAATTTCTAAGAGAGAGGAAAAAGAAGACAGAAACTTACTACAATTTTGCATTGGATTCTCATCAGATTAAAAATACAATTTTTATCACAGCCTACTAGAGCCTATGTGAGCAAAAACACAACAAAACAAACAAACAAACAAACAAAAAACCCATTCTGGCTCTTTTATCTCATCTTAGACTATGCCCGCTTTGTTACTACACTCCAGTGTCACAGATCTTCTTCCTGGCCATCAAACACTACACATGACCCTGGTCTCAATTCCATGGCCTTGGGGCTTTTGCATTTGCCAGGGTCATTTTACCGTGGTTGGCTCAAAGGTCTCAGCTCATTAAAGAGGTCTTCCCTGACCATCAGACTTAAGTAAGCCACAGATATTCTCTAACATATCGTTCTATTTTATTATTGTGATTACATTTACTATTATCCAGAAATTTCTTTTTAAATTTATTTAGGATTTTCATTGTCTGACTCCACTCTAGTGTCCAGAAAGTAAGCTCCACACAAGGTGTCTGTTTTTTCATTGCTGTCTCTCTAGCACTGGGAATCATGCCTGCCATCTAGTAGACTCTCAATAAAAAATTGTTGAATGAATAAATGATTTAATACCAGCATAAATAAAATCCTTCAAAGGCATGTTGAG
The DNA here is from genome assembly GCF_000956105.1 of Propithecus coquereli. Classification (NCBI taxonomy): domain Eukaryota; kingdom Metazoa; phylum Chordata; class Mammalia; order Primates; family Indriidae; genus Propithecus; species Propithecus coquereli. The sequence goes on along the minus strand of NW_012150652.1, from coordinate 390,907 downwards.
AAATGGCAAAGAATAACTTCACCAAATTGACAATTTTGCCTAGGGCTATAGCTGGATGTAACATTAATAATGTTCATTGATATTTTCTGGACTAATTTTGACATCTTTCATGAAAGAATTTTTCCTTTATGCATGTAATTCTGGGAAATCAGTTATTATTCTAACCAATATCTTGCTAATTTGAGGAGTGTTTATTTTAAATCACCATAAAACTGTGTGTTGGACCATGTGTCGCAAGAAGATTTTTCCATCTTTACATTTCTATTTAATATAAGGGAGAGGTGACTTTTTGATTTATGCATGGAGGATTAATAATTATGTAGATATTTTTGTATATAACATATCATCAGAAATAACAATAACAGCCTTTATTTTAATGGATGCTTTGCAAAATAGCATTACCTTTATTCTCCTCTCAAAATAAATAACCAAATAATTACTTATCTTGTTTCATTTTCTTAGTGACAAGTTTCATTAGTTTAAGACATTTTTTAAATCCCACAATTTCCATATTTGCTATCATATTACTTCTAAAGATGTCAAACTCCCGCTAACCCACAAATAAGATACTCAATGCCAGTATGTCAAACACAAGTTTTCATCCAGAGCTCAAAAGCATTTTGTGCTACAAACAGAATGGCAATTACTGATGCAAAAAACGTATAGCTCTCTCAAGGCTTTCAGAAATCTTGATTATTTAATCAGTGTTCTTGATTTGTAAGGCTAGGTAGTTGATGGCTCCCAAAATGTGTCACGTTGGACACTATCCAGATGGAGTGCCAGTTTTCATTTGAGATTAAAGAGGTAAAATCCAATAAGAAAGGTTTTCCACCATCTTGGACTATAGCTCAACTTATATCATATGACAAATAAAGCTTGGCAGTCTGCTTTGCCCATGATTTTAAAACAGAAACTTCACTGAACTGTCAGTTACCAAATGAGGTAATTAACTCCAATGTTGATTAAAGTTTTATTCTATGTTTTTATTACTAACAAGTCTCTTTTTTTTTTCTTTTTTTGGGGGTCTAGTTCCTTTAATTTAATTCTCACCTCTTGTTTAAGATTTCATTATGCCATTTAGGTTTTGATATATACACTTACTGATGCTATTTTCAAGGGTTTTCCATTGTATGCTTGCAAAATTAATGTACAATATGCATTACATAGAAGGAAACTAAATCGCACATGTTTCTGTCATAGTTACACATAGGAGTACCATAGTGACATTCAACTTAACTCCTTGCAGATATGTCTCTGTTTTTCAGTCCTTTTGTATTATGTGTACAACATTTTAGTTTTTCAAAATTTGAGCCCCTGATTTACACCAACATCATCCCTGAGACTGACAGCTCTACTGAAGAGTAGGTGATAGCTACAAGGAAAGGGATTGGAAAATAGCAAGTAGTCAGATAGAAAGTGTTTATCAGTATCCACACTAAGAAACTAACCTGGGAGTCTGAAGTCCAAGAGCTGAGGAAGCAGCCACTTCATATGGCCAGGCTGGAGCAGAGACAGGATCCCAGGCCACAAGGTGCATTAAGGGAAGAGCACCAGAGACCAGGTCACCAGGCTGACCGTGACTGACAGACACTTATACAACACTTTCCATTTCTGTAGCTTCAATCCTATGAAACATCTTTCAATTTCCTTAACAGGTCTTGCCCTCTCTTATTTTAGGACTTGAATAATAAGTTGCCTTCTGTCTAGACCACTCTTTTCTTTTTCTCTCCCTTCCTCCAATATTTCCTTGGCTATTAGGTTGTTTCCTTCTCAATTTTCAGTTAGATATCACCTCCAGCAGGAAGACTCTGCTGACCACACATGTGCATGTATGTGGTCCCCTAGGATCCAATGTATCTCATACGACAGGTGCCAAGTACCTTGAAGGTAGGATCATAATGATCTTTATACATTCCTGTATCTCCAGTATCCAGCACAGCACCTTCCAAGTGCTCAATAAATATCTGTTGAAGGAATAAGGCATTGCTATGGGTGTGGGTGGCTATGGGCACTTGAGTATAAGCAGGAAATTGATTGCAGCTTGTTGAAGAGTGAGCATTATAGTGGTAGAAAAATTGATATCTGCAGGGGAAGGGCTAAAGGAACTGAGATTCTTGACAGTGACACAGGATGAGGGTCTAACTCCATAGTATTCCATTCAGCAGTCCCTGGCATGCTGGTTTAAATATTAAGAAAGCAGCTAATAGTAATAATGCGTTCCAATTTCATTGCACTTCATACTCAAAGGATTTATTGAGCTTTATAAACACTGATTAATCATCCTTGCCCCAGTGAGGCGGGTAAGAGTTATTATGCTCATATTATGGAGAGGAAAACAAAGGCAGAGAGAGAGATTAAGTGGTTAACCCAAGGTCAGGCAGTGAGTCATGGAGAGCTGGCACTTAGACATGGAGTTTTAAACTTGCAGCTCTGTGCTTAGTCTATTAAGCACAAAACTGGATGTTGGATGGCTTCCCTGATCCCCCTAGGAGGGATGAGTAGCTCCCTTTTCCATACCTTCTGTCCCTATTTGCTTCGCCATTGCCGTTGTCTTACTATAGGCCAGGTATTGTGCCCAGCATTTTCCATATATTAAGTCATTGCATCCCGAAGACAACCAACCTCAAATAAGTGTTATTTTTAACATTTTAAAGATGAGAAAACTGAGGCTCAAAACTATTAATTAATTATTAAATAGGAGACTTGGGACTCAGACCTGTGATTCTTGGAAGTAAAAGCCCATGCTGTTTTACATCCTGTAACTTGAACACTTGTGTACGTGTTAGTGCATGGTGGGGTTGGGGTAGATAGTATAATTCATGGAGGATAGCAGAGTACTGGGAGGTAATTGAGCTTCAGTAAGTATTTGTGGAAAGAACAAAAGAAAGAAATGAAAATCCCTCTCAAGATCCTAGGAAGCTGGAGCTGGAGTCCAGCATTTGAGTGGCTCAAGGTTACAAAGGATAAGCTGACATCAAGACATACACATAGACACCCTGTGGGGATCGTCTGTATGTCTTCCCGTGAAGGGAAGGGGGAAATACCGGGGAGCCCCTCAATCACCTCCCACATCCCTTCCATTTCAGAAAGACGCAAGAATCTAGCTTTATCCCTTCTCATTTACATGTATCCAAACAGTGGATAAAAAGATTGACAAACTAAGAAATTCATTATAGTTCTGCTTCAATTAGAGAAAATCTAATAACTACCTAAATATCCAACAAATGAATATTAATTCATTACTAATATTTTACAACTTTTCAGCCATTAAATGTAATGCATTAGAAGTGATCTTTCAACACATCAGTGGTTTTAGCACATGGACAAATAAAAAAATGCAAGTTACAAAACGATAAATAGGTAGGGCTTATTTTTTGAAATAAAACATATGTATAAACACAAGAAAACTCTGGTAGGATATCTGCTACCAGTTAGCAACAATGGGTATCTCTAGGAAGTCGGATTATGAGCATCTATCTTTTGTTGATCTGTATTTCCTCAATCTTCTGAAATGATCATGTATTGTTCTTGTAATGAGAACAAAAAAACCTATTTTTAATTTTGAAAAACATTTGAACAGATGCCTCTTGGGAAAGAATGGGTTTTGAACCACTGGAAGCATAAACCAGGCACCAGCTGCCACCTGAGAATCACAGCTCTAAAAGAAAAGAAGCCACAGACTCCTGAGCATACTCAAGCCTGTGTTCTCCCTCCCTCCCTGGTACAAAAAATCAAGTGATTCATTCTGTTCCCCTCCACCTTAACCTGACATAGCAAAGATGGAATGTGCAGTATTTCCAAATCAAAATAGGCACAGTACAGCAAGAAGCACTTCCAAATGATGAAATTAGATTAGAAGTTAAGACAAAATATGTTTAACTGGCTTTTAAAGAAATTTGGTGGAACACATTACTATAAACAGTACATTTGGGCAGCCAAACAAACTTTGCCTGGAGAAAATCAATTTTACTCCCCAAACAATGAGAAAAATTACTTTTGATTCGACATTAAATATTGTTGTAAGTATTTTTTAAGAAGCATTTCTGTAACTCTGTAGAAATAGGAGTCAAAGGATGCCTTTGTTACCATGGTAACAATCTCCCTCGGAAGAGCCAAGGATGAAGTAGCATACATTTGCCCTGCATATGTTTGGCCAATCAATAAACAAAGGACTTAATCTGCATGCATCACATTAGGAAAGTGGTCAAGGTATTTGTGATTCATAAAAGGGTGCAGGGTGTGGTGTTCAAGAATTCCAGGTTCAATCATCCAGCCTAATTTTCAACTGTGTGTTGTCAACACTTTCTTCTTTAGAAGCCCATTATCAAGATAAACCATTGCTGAAATGCCTGTAAATCCTTGAAAAATGGAAATCTTCATTACAATATTTTAACATGTCAGTGTATATAAGGTTGATAAACTATGATAGGAGTATGAAGAAAATGTGTGATACTGTGAGAAAGGCACATACCTTCAGCCCCAGGAGTTATGGTAATAATAATAACAGCTAATATTTCCTTAGCATTTACTATGGGCCAAATATGAACTAAGTGTTTTTACATGAATTATGTCATTGAATCTTTCAAACAACCTCAAGAGTTACCATTACAAGTTTTGATTCCCATTTTACAAATGATGTGACAAGTATCATTATTCTCATTTTGCTAAAAGGGACCTCACACTTACAGATTTGAGTGAGTGGCCTGAGGTCTTCTGTCTCAGGAATATTGGAGCTAGGAGTTCAAATCGAAGCCATGAGCTACAGAGGCATGTTCTATCCACCACCCCATACGGCCAACTGTGCCAGTGATCAACAAGATAACTCGGTGAAAGCTACTTTACTTCTCTGAGCTGCAGCTTCCTCGTGTGCACGTAAAAGCTTGTGGGAGGTTACAATTAGGTAATGTAAGTGTGCTCTTCTCCTTGAAAGCCTTCAGTTCCTCAGAACCAACTGAAGTTATTGTGAATATTCACAGCTCTTGACTTACTTGGCATGAGAGGGAGCTAAGAATTATTAGCACGCTAAAATCTCATTTTACTTCTTGAGTGCAACATCCTTTCCCTTGGACATGTGAACAGAATTACCAACAAATAACGTGCACACATGTGTGCTCACACACACACCATGCCATGGGTTTCTTCTCATATTTTCTTACCCTTGTCATATGGAATGGCCACAAGAAACAGGGCATCTGGAATGGCAGCGGAGGGAAAACAGGAAACAAAACAGTCACCAGAAAACTAGTTCTATGACTTTGGGGGCTTCTGTGACATCAGTTTTCTAGGCCTCAATTTTCTCTAGTACAGCAGGAAAGAGTTGAAGGTGATTTCTTCTAAAGAACATTCTAGGAGTAACCATTCGTGATACGATTGCTTCTCTGAACGGAGTGGACCTTGTTCATATGAGCCCCCTCTATTCCTTTTAAGCTTTTAGAAATGTTTTCATACCCAGATAAAGGAAATGAGTCATTTTTAACCCTTCTACATGTCGCCTGCCTTCTGGGTAGCTTGCCTGCACCACCCAGAATCACCTTCATAACAGAGACTTCCACGATTTTGCCCTATGTTGAAAACTTGATACTATTCGTTTTCAGTGTTTTCATTGACATATTTGTCCCTCAGTCCTATCATTATACAAATTATTACTCTGGGATAGAAACGCTAAAACCAATGGTGGGACAGCAAAGACTGCGTTACGTGATCCAAATGTCCCTCAATATTCAAAAAAATTGACTGAGTATCAATAAAAATCAGAGGGAGTCACTTTAGAAGATCCGTTATTTGGCAACAGAATTATGGAATTGTTTCCCTTGTCCAGACTTTAACATTAAGTAAAATGTTTCTGTCACCTTTTACTGAGTTTATTTTAAATTATTTCATGAGACATTTTCATTAGCACCATCTACCCAGAAAAACAGTATTTAGCATCTGTTTTTTACTTGATGAATTTCCTTAGGTAAAATCATAAATATAGTCAGCGAATTTCACAGCCACCTGAGCATAACATGAAGCTCATATTTATGCCATCTACAGGGAATGTTTTCCTGAAAACTTGGCACGTGAGTACATGGAGCCTCTCTTTCTTTGGCCATGTGGAGACAGGAGTTTTACGTCTTCAAAGGCACAACCAAAAGTGTCAATTGTCTAGCTCCTTAAGAGGCAAGCCCATTGTTGTTTCAGATACTAGCTGCAGCTTGAACTCACCTGGAATGGTGTTTTTTAAGGTCCCTGGTGGTCTAGTGGCTAGGATTTAGAGAAAGCCTTTTAGGTGTGGGGGACAGAAGGCTTGTACTTTGAGAAATGATTCCATTTCGGGATTGAGAATATCAAGACATTCCTCTCACCATCCATCTAAAGCAGAATTTGTAAACTGCTGGCCCACAGGTTATCCCCAGAAGGAATTATATAGGCTGCAGTGCCGGCTAAATAGTGTTTTACATTCAAATTAATTGCCAATGTTTAAAAATCATTAGATTTCACTGTTTCTCTCAAAAAATCTGGCAACTCTGGACCTGCATTCCCACATGGCGACCATCTGCTGGAGCTGAGTAGGGGATGCTCGCTCTTGCAGGGGCGTGTGCTAACCCGGGTCCCCCCTCTCCCCACTGCTCCTGAGTGTTTGTTCTTCAGTGTGGCTCAATGTCATCATCCCTACAGCCCCTTACAACAGGGCCACTTCCCCCATTTACGTTACTGGGACTGATAGATATTGAACAGTAAGTGTGGCTTGGACACCAACCAATGGGAATGATTACAGACCCTAGTTTTACAACCTGGGAGTCATGTTGCTGGGCTTCCTGCTATGTTGCAAACCCTTTTGTTGTAGGACTGCTCTCATAGTGGCTAGGAAATAGCCCAGGACACCTGGAGCAGTTTGGAGGTGCCTGAGGAATTTGAGGCAGCAGCTGTTTTCCAACTGATGTAGAAGTGACTGTACCTGGTGCTGAATGTCATTCTTCCCTAGGGCATTTAAGTATGTGACCCTAGCTCTAAAGTTAGGTTCTCTTTCCTCAGCAGATATAAATGGACCAAGCTAGAGGGTTCTACTCCAAAGCCGAAAACTATTCTGAACCCTTCTCTGCATTCAGTTTTCCTTGCTATTACAACTTCACCTTGGTTTTTTAAAAAAGCAATTTCCCAGAGAAAACGCTAAATGGCATATGAATGACTTCAAATAGAATTGGTCCTATGAGCAGGGAAAAACATGCTTATTGATAGAGATTATGAAGGAACATAGACATTATATTTCTGTCTTCCATTTGAGTGTCTCAGAGTGTTTAATTCATGAATTGCCACACTTGATTATGTTTTAATTTAAAATATTAAATGACTCTCTATACATCATGACAGCAACTCTCAGAGTCTCCGAAGAAGCTTCATACATGATCTGTATTAGGATTTCTCCACTTCAGCACTACTGGTATTTTAGGCCAAATAATTTTTCACTGGTGGTGAGGAGGGCCAGCCCTGCTCACTGGAGCATATTTCCTGCATCTCTGTTCTCTGCCTCATAGATGCCAGCAATGATCCCCAGTTGTGACAAGCAAAAATTGTCAAATGTCTCCTGGAGGGCAAATGACTCTTAATTGAGAACCACTGGTTTATGTAGAGTCATATGGCCAAAAGTTGTCTTGTTTATAATCCAAAGTGTAACACCATAATGTGTAATACCATTAGGAACATAATGATGCCTTATTTTTATGTTACTACTGGTACTAGAAATTGGACAGTTTGTGATTTTGTTTAACCTGACCATTTAATTATCTTTTTCTTTTGGAGAGATGGTTTTAGATAGTCCTTGGTACCTCCAAACTTTTTGTTTTTGTCTTTTTGAGTTGAGGAAAAGTACATACAGATTTGTTTTATGTTCCCCAATCTCATTAAAGTCTTAGTTATTATATTTTGGGGGAACATTTGGTATGATTTCAAGGTCTTTCCTCTAGAATACTTTGATTTTGAAAACACACATGTGCTTAACTACTAATTTGCCTGCAAATATCAGACTATAAAGAAGAATCAGACTTAGATAAGTGTTTTCTCTCCAGCCAAAGATTGTTTATAGATTTGATCCTTACATTTTTCTTTGATTTCTTCAGAGTTAAGAATCTTGTGCATTATTTGCAGAGACAGTATATTAAAATAATTTTTCTCACTTTCTGTTCACGGTGTTTTCTACAATATTACAATAAACTACTACTCAAATAATTGACAGAGAACATTTACTAAATCCTAAAAGTGTCTTCAAAACCAGCAAAAATGATTACATTAAATCCGTTGTTGCTTTAGTATTTAATAATACCACCATTCACCTCGTTTGAATGTTTGTAGCTGTACTTAAGGTCTCCCCCTCTCTCTCATCACCCACCTATAATAAGCCCTGTGGGATCAGCCTTAAGAATGATTTTGAAATCTTTTCTTCCTCCACACCTGTCCTTCAACGCACGCATGGACCCTCATGTTCTCTACCCTCATGTATTGCAGTGGTCTCTAGTTAGAGTCATGCGTTCTCAGATCATCCACCATTTTGGTTCCACAATTATCATGTGTAAAACTGAAACCTGATTTTATGTCTTTACCTAAAAATTTGCAATCACTTCCCATTGCTAATAAGAGGAAGGTCAAATTCTATATGATACATACATATATATAATCCCCAATGGGTCTCCAAAGCATCTTCCACCCTCACATTCTGCCAGTTCCCACTATGCACTAATTCTTAAGCTCACAGCACATTCACAAAAGAGCCCACTATGTGCTGTATCATTTTTGTGTCCCCATGGTTTGTGACACTCCCTGATATGCTACCTAGAAATGTTCTACTGCTACTTCTAAACTCACCTGCAGTACCACTTTCCCTGTATTTTCTACTGTGTCCTGGAAAACTGAGCCTCTTCTTCCTAGCTGTTCTTAATCTTCTACAGTAGCATTTTACAATGTCTTCTTAGAATCATTGATTTGAACATCTGTTACCTTCACTAGACTGTGAGTTCCTATAAGACAGAGAATTGAGTTTGATTTTTTTAATACGTATATCTTTCACTTGGTAAAGGGTCCATCACATAGAAAAGCAATCTTTTAGTTCTTAAAATATTTATTTTATTCACTATAAAAAGGGTCTATCACACGGAAAGTAGATATTTACTGACTGAATGCTTTATTTGAAAACTTGTAATCTATTTAAATAATTTCTTCAACAAATATTTATTGAATGATTTCTGTGCCCTACCTCTTATTCTAGGTAATTAACATGTATTCATAGATACAGGAAATAAAGGTATCTATAAAGTTCCATAGTATTTATAAAGGGGAGAGTTTTCTTAGAGACAGAATCAGAGAATGTGCTTTTCAGTTAGCTTTTTAATACATACAGATCCAAGTTAGATTCTATTATATAAAATGCACAACACAGCACAGTGCCTAGCACTTATGAAAGCTAAATATAATTTGGTTAACATTATTATTATTGTTGTTATCACTGTTATCAATTAGAGGATATATCTCAAATTGAAAGCATCCTGATTACGTGATAGGACAAGGAAGCTGCAATAACTAAAATGTATCATTTCTAACCAAAATATTTTTTCTACATTTCCATTTGTTTTTTAACTCCATAAATATTCTTTGAGTCCAGTTAAATAATAAAAATGGATAGGGGTATCCACTAGAGTGGAATACATCAGGTATAAAAATATGGACATGTCACTATGCCTGAAATTCAAAGATTTCCACTTAAAATGTAAATTAAGCCAAGAAGTGAAAGTAAGTTATGAAATAAAAGATTCACTTTAAATGGTATATTTCTATATGGTATAGATAGCATATAGATGATAATATCTGATCAGTTAGATAGTATTACTAATCATGTATCTGAAGATCTTGTAAGCAAAGAGTATACAGTGTTTCTCACTTATGGTGGGGAATTAATAGGATATTGTCTCTTTTCTGTGCTTGGGTTTCCTTATTTTATGACACATAGTGGTAAATGAATTTGCTTAACTAATTATTCTTTCTACGAGAAATCATATTTATTCAGGAAAATTCTATTGTCTATGGGCAATCCAAGGTGTTTTTTCTTGTTTCTGTTTTTGGTTTTTATTTTATTTTTTTTCAGATAGCTATCTTGGATTTAAAAATCAGTAAAAACCTATACATTTGACAAACTTTTGTTTTAAAAAATTAGTAAAAATTGACAATTTGTTTTTATATTTGTTAACATTGAGATAGTGCTGTCCAATAAGGTATCCATTAGCCACTTGTGGCTTTTGATCCATTGAAATGTGGCTACTCTGAATTGAAGTGTGTTCTGAGATCTCAAAGACTTAGTACAAAAAAATAATATAAAATATGTCGTATATAAAATAGATTATATAACCATACTTAACTACATGTTGGAGTGATGTTTTGGATATGTTAAATAAAATATTAAGATTACGTCTATCTTTTTTTTAATATGGCTATTAGAGAATTTTAAATTACAATCACTGATCACCTTATATTTCTCATAAGTCATTGCTGGTTTAGACATTATGGTCCTAGAATGATTCATGCCTTTGTTTTCCTTTTTTACTGTGTTAAATAATACTGAAAGAGAATTAAGAGATCAACTGTTCCAGTAACCAAATTTTACAGATGAAGCAACAGAGGTCCAGAGACATCCTTGCCTATCGTAGAGACTAATTTGAGACATAGGAGAACTCGAGCACATATCTCTAGACTTCCAGTCCTGAGCTAAGCTACTGGCAAGGTAGCAGATATCATGAATAGCTACTGGAAGAACAAATGGATGAATACTGTTTCCATGCTGCATTGTATTCATCTTTTTTCTATGAGATTTTGACATGAATCTTCCTTGTGTGCAATGGGGAAAAAGGCAAAGCGATTGTGTTCAATAACAATAGCAATAAAGTCAGCTTCATAAAACCTAATCAATTACAATATGGAGGCTTGAAGAGTAAGAGATATGACTGATGAAACAGACATGTTAAAATATCTCTGGCCACCCCTATACTTCAGTGACTTTGTCTACAAAGTAGGAAGAATGAGACTGTGTCGATGAATGAAATATAAAACCTACATTTCTTGGGAAGGAGGCATCCGTCTTTTTCTATTTGTAAATGCTGACGAGCAGAGTTTAAGAAGGGCTAATGTCACCCATTCATCTTAATTAAAGAGTTAATTGCTCGTGTATCCTGATTTAGATAGTGGAGCCAGGAGCATGGGAAGCCCTTGCCTCTATGTATTTTATTGACCAATGTAATGACATCATCAGTAAGTCTCAGGATTTATTCATGCTTCAGCCTATCCTCATAATGTTAATAGCCTTGTACATGATAAAACTTTCAAGAGGAAAAGAGTCTTGTGCCTGGCATAGAATACAAAGAGGACAGTGGCAGAAGCTGCTAAGTGTCGCATCTCAGCCGTCATCGAAGAATTTTTTCAAAATCTAGAGTCATGAACATAGTAAAAAGTAATTTCAAATGGTAGGTTTTGGAAAATGTTTATGTGGAGCATCATGTAGCAAGTTTTTTTTTTTTATAATTACATATTAGATATTTGAAAGTTGACAGTTTTCATTGAATATTACCTAATCACAGTTAAAGTCAGGTAAGCATATATCACAGAGAAAAAGATTCTACTGTTAGCATGGTTAAAATAATTGCTTTAGAAATAGAGTTGGCTAAGGAGAATATCTTTAAAACACACCTACACAAAAACTCAGAAAAAAAAAATTGACACCAAATAATTGAGTCATGAATTGGATGAAGGGATTCCTAAAAAGGAGGGTTTTCAGCCCTCAAAATATAGTATTTCTCAAAGTTCTTTACCATTTTCCCAGAAATAATGTGTTTAGGTGAACTAAAGAGCTACAGTGAACACATGACTAATTTTAGACTAACACCCTATGCTAATACATTTAAAAGAATGAAAAAAGAGGCAAAAATCACGGAACAGCAGGGAAAAAGTACTATCTTGAGGGCAGAGCAAAAACACGGAAATGATGTTCAGAGTTAATGGGCCTTTTTTGTGTCTCTATGCACATGGAGCTACAAGGAGTCCTAGTTAAAATTAATTAAAGTTAGTGCCTTGCTTCTGCAAACAAAACTGGTTCAAGAACCATCCCTTGTTTCTAAGCTGCGGATTACATATTAAATACCATGTTACAGCCCAGGTAAGTACACCGTGGTTATATTAAGAAAAATGTATAAAGACAAAAGGTTAGAGGGGGAAGTTAAATATATATTGTAGTCCTGGAGAGAAGAACGTGCAGTGCCCTCTTGTAGGCTGAGGCATCCCAATGACCTGTGACCTTGGATAGGTGGCTTCACCTGTCTGATCTTCAGTTTGCACATCTGTAGAATGGTGACATTTACCGGACTTCCCCCACAGAGTTATTGTGCGGGCCTCATGAGTTAGTGAATGTAACACTCACTAGCAGGTGGTAAGCACTGCATAGGTGTGAACCACAATTATTATTCTTATGAGTAATTTTTGAGCCTGCCCTTTTAGGATGATGATTCATGAGAGTCTCTTTAATGTAGAGCCAGAAATTTCATTTTCCCATTGTCTCCTTAAAGTTTTTATCACTTTTAATACATAAGAAAAATAATTTTGTTGTGATTCTATACATATAGGCAGCATTGTGTTGTGAGGTACAGTAAACATAGACTTATCCAGTTTCTACCTCTTTGTAGCTTTGTGATGTTGGGAAACTGGCCTAAGATTTCTAAGCTTTGGGTTTCTTTTCTATCAAATGAAGATAAAAATAAGATATTCATATAGGAGTTGTGAAGATTAAAGAATATAATGGCTGTAAAATCTTAAAATAGTATCCGGTAGCTAAGAAAATAATGATAGCATTTTTACTTTTCTTCTTTTAATTATGAAGAGGATGATGATGTATATAAAAAGAGAAAAAAATAAAGAAAGGCATATTATTGAACAATAATGGTGGTTATCTCTGGGGGTGAGATAATGAGTCTTTTTTTTCATTTTTTTTTTCTTCCTTTCTTGTTTCCCTGCATTGCTCATTTTTCAACAGTGAACATGGTGGGGATAAGGGATGAAAGTGTGCTAGAAACCAAGTGTTACAGTTCAGAGGAAGGAGAGCCTATTTCCAGCTGTGGGTGATTAACTGAAAGTTACTAGATAGGTGGGATTTCTCTAGATGAAAATGGAGGGAGATTATTGCAGATAAAGGGGACAGGGCAAAGTTTCAAAGCAGAAACACTGTCTGTAACAGAGAAAAGTGAGCAGACTTGATGTGCTGCACTTGAAGGTCTGCAGAGGGACAAAAGATGAGGTTGAAGAATTGGGTAAGAGATCAAAGAACTTGAAATTTATTCTTTCCTTAGTATATGGCCACCTAAGTGGGTGAGAAGTGGGACTGTGGAGTCCCAAATTAAGCAGTGCTTATGTTTTAAACTAGCGTGCAAGGCAAAAATCAAAGATAGGCAAAATTAGCCAAGAAAACCATTTAAAACTCTCATAACCTACAGCAGGGGGGAGATGCATCTCATGTGATGATTAGAGACAAACCCGAAGAACAAATTTTTTAAAAGACTAAGTTGTTAGAACTACAGAGCTAGACTAAGGAAGGAACAAAGGCAAGTGTATGTGTAGATGTCCCAGGGTTTTTAAACATTTTATCTTTAAGAGAAGTCTCCAATGAAGCCCTAGTGTTGAAGAGGAGATGGGGGTGCAGGTTATGTTTCTGCGTACCTGCCAGCTTTATGCCTTTCAATGCTAACATTAAGCTACTCAAATTTTATACCTATTAATAGATTTGTTTGTGATTTTGATCAGAGTATTCGATCAGAGTGGATACTTTATCTAAAAGTGGCTACCAGATGCTTGTTGGTACTAAAGCAAGTGGAATCATCAAATGTGCAGGTAAGATTGCCAGTTAAAGGTATAAAGAAGAAATCCTGAGGATTAGAAACCAAGGTCAGAGACTGAACGATAGAATTCATCACTGAATAAATGATTGAATGATAGAATAAAGGTTGACTTAGGGACTTGGAAAAATAATGGGACCAATTGACATGTTAGAAAATGCAATTAGGGGATTGCTTCAGCTGGACTAGAGATTTTTTGACTTGTGGAAGTTGAAGTCAACTTCACACAAGCATCTATCAAATTTCACTTATCTAGGAGAACGACTCTCAAGAGGGAAGTCAGGCCAGAAAATAAAGGTTTTGCATGTGGATGGAATTGACCAGGAGTGCAAATACGTTCAGAGTCAGAGTTTAATTCTCTTTTCCGGAAGCCT
>NW_012150652.1:374297-376215 GCF_000956105.1 Propithecus coquereli | reverse complement strand
AGATGGGGGAAAAGAACACGACTGCTTCCAAAAATAATTTCCAATTAAGAAAAAAGACTAGAAATATTGCAATTTTATGTAAAATAAAAAACAATAGCTACAAGTTATTGAGCAACTATGATGTGTTAGTCACTGAATTAAAATGTTTATAGATGGTGTTGGGGGCCGAATTGTGTCCTCCAAATTCATATATTGACTCCTAACTCTTCCTACCTCGTAATGTGACTGTCTTTGGAGACAGGGCCTTTAAAGTGGTGATTAAGGTAAAATGAGATTATTAGGGTGGGCCCTCATTCTGCGTGACTGTGTCTTTATAGGAACAGGAGATTAGGACACAGACACACAGTCGGAGGATCTACCACGAGAAGACACGGGGAGGAGGTGGCCATCTGCAAGCCAGAGAAGGAGACCTCAGGAGAAACCAACCCAGCCAATACCTTAAACTTGGACTTCCAGCCTCCAGAACTGTGAGAAAATAAACGTCTGTTGTTTAAGCCACCCAGCTTGTGGCCCTTCGTGATGGCAGCCCTAGAAGACTAGTATAGACTATTTAATCCTCCAACTATGCTATAAAGCAAATATAATTATCCCAATTGCTTTAAACAAGAGGAACTTGAGGCTGAGAAAAGTTAATTTACCTGAAAAATCACATTCTGGAAGAAGTTAAAACCAGAATTCAAACTTATATCTATTTAACTCCAAAGCTCAACTCTGCCCAGCATATATAACCAGTGCCCCAGTTTTATTGATACTGATAAGTAAAGTTAAATATGAACAATAAAGTGTCTTCTGTATCCAGTTAGTGTACTTTTTATTTTAAAAATATTAATCAAAAGTTAAAATAACTCAGCATGAAGTAATTACTCAGAAAAATATTTGTTGTGGTTGCCAAGACCCCTTGAATAACAGCGAGCTTTTATAAACCTGAATCTTATTTTGAGATATAGTTTCTTTTAGATTGAAGTACTTTTTTTAATAAATATAACTCAGGACAAGCCTAGTATAAGAATGGAACCTCTTCCAATACTATCCACTTACTAATAAACATGTGCAGAGAGCGGAACAGAGGAGTTATAATTCTCTGCCTGTACCTGGTAGCAAAGATTTCTGATATCATCATGTAAAAAATTGAAGAATAAAACCTCCCAAGAAGCTGATGTAGGAAAACAGGACACACTGAAAGATAGGTGGAGAACAGGGCATGAAGAACTTTAACAACACAGAGCCACGGAAACAAGAAGGAAAATAAAAATGATTGAGAAAAAAATATTCAAGAGACTTCAGAACTGAAAAATAAAGATGTTAATCTCATGATAAACATAACATGAGGAGGGAGAAAAAGCAAGTGAAATCTCATTGCACTGAACTGAAATGATTCAGTTGGGACAAATAAATTTTTAAAGATTCAAAAGAAAAGGGACCAGAGAAATAAAGTGAAAGACAATCCAATACAAAAATAAATGACAAAGCAGGCAGAGAAATATTGTATTGACAAGAGAGATTGATTCTCCCCATCAGAAGGAGAGAGCCTGAGTAAGGGGAGGTAGTTCCTTGTTTCCAAATAAGGGTGGTTTAGCAAAAGGAGGAAAGCAATTAAGGAAAAAAAATCAAATAAAAATCAAGTGAATAGTGAAAATTACTAGCAATTATGTGTTACTAGGGGAAAAATGTTGTCACAATTAGGATTTAAGTTGGGCAGAAATACATAAAGAGATACCATTAGATTGTCAAAGAAATCCAACTATACAATCGAGAAATAAAGGTGTTCAGTGCATTCAAATATTTTCATGATTGAAGGGAATCAATAACTTGTAAAAACCCTTTGCAAGAGAACAAAGTAGAGATATTTTCATTAGGATTATTAGTTTTGCTAAACTTAACTCAGAGTGCTGGTGAGAGTGTTCTGATCCACACTTAC
>NW_012150652.1:359947-374187 GCF_000956105.1 Propithecus coquereli | reverse complement strand
AAAAAAAAAAAATGAGGATTTTTCTGAAAGAGTGAGCCTGTTTTTGCCTTAGGAAAGGAATCTGGTAAGATAGGAAAAGTGTGTTTTTTGGAATGAGACAAATCTGTGTGTAACCTAGGAGAATTCCTTATCACTTCTGACCCTCAGTTTCTTTATCTATAAAGTGAGAATAACAAGCCATTTCAAAAAGTAGTGTGAGGATTAAGTGAGTTAACATAATTAAGCATTCATTAAAATGAATTGTCCATCATGATTAAAAATCATTGTGTGTCACATAGTTGGTATTCATTATCTGTCACATAGTAGGTGTTCATTAAAATGATTAATTTCAAATATCATTACCATCATCATTCTCATTCCATTGCTGAAGCTGACATATTGCTATTTTTTAAATGGCTGTGAAACTGTGGGCCTTATTTCTGATTATGTAGCATTTAAGTCTGATTCTCTAGCTCTCGGAAAAAAAAAATTCTATGAGTTCCCCAGTATCCTTTTAAATAAATTCCTTTTTTGTTGGTTTTTAGGAGGTTGTTTAAAATAGCCAGAAAGACTTTCTATTGATAACAAGTAAAAACCTTGACCTCCACAAAGAATAAGAAACACATTGCCTCTGACATCAAACAAACTAGGTTTTTTCCAACCTCACCTATGTTACATGTGCTTATTTATTCATTTACAGATAATTTGAAAGTATCTACTATGAACTAGGCTTTCACCCATTCCCATGGAGATTTCACCCAGTCCTGTGGCTTTGGATACAATCTGGACACTAATGGCACCATATTTATATTCCAGACCCAAACTCTCCCACGGGCTCGAGATGACTCTACTATCCAATCGCCAAGCTAATATCTCAGGTAGGTGTCTCATAGGAATCTCAAACTTACCATGTCCACAACTCAACTGTAGATCTTTTCCCGGAAACATATCATGCTGTAATTGATCAGTTGGGGGTGTCTCCATCTTTCTACTTGCTCAGGCCAAAAACCTCAAGTCATCCTTGACTCACCTCATATATTTACACCCCACATCTAACTCTATGTTGTAAACTTTGCCTTCAAAATACATCTAGAATGTCACTACTTTTCACCACCTTCCCTCCTATCCCACCTTGTTTAAGCTGTATGTCATTATGTTTGCAGGAATTCTTTTAATATTTGCTAAATGTTCTCCTTGTGTCCATTTTTGACCTCTTTGAGTCTATTCTCAACCTGGGAATCTGTGGTCATCCCATGAAGAGGGGAATGAAGTCATGTCATTCCTTTGTTCAGATTCTTCACTGGCTTCTCACTTCACTCACAGTCAAAGCCAGGCTCACAGATTGGTCTGTGAGGGACCAGAAGGTCTTCCCTCTCCTTTGTGCACTAATTGTCTGATCTGATAACCAACTGCTCTCCTCTCATCCACTCCTTTCCAGCCACACTGGCCTCCTTGCCATACTCGGACATGGCCGGCCCATTTTCCCCTTATGCCTGCAGACCAGCTGCCCCCTCTGCCTGGGACACTCTTACCTTTGATCTATCCTCATAGCTCCCTCCTCCACCTTCTTGGGTCTTGGTTCAAATATCACTTTTTCAGTGAGGCCTTCCTTGACCACCCTCACCTTTGCCACTTCCCTACTTCATTATTTTCCATGGTGCCTTTCTCCATCTCACAGTCTATACATTTATATGATCTTTGTGCTTATTATTTGTCACCCTCCACAGAATGCGAGCTCTTTAAGGAAAGGATAGGAGTGCTGTTTGTTTTCAATTATCTCTTTAGTGCTTGGCATATATGGAGCACTCGATACATATTTGTCAAATACATTGAATGAATGTACCAGGCTCTGGGGATACAGTAATGAATAAGGTAAACAAAGTCCCTGTCTTCATGGAGCTTAAATTTGAGGGGGGGAGGCAGGAAACAAGGGATTATATTACAGGGATACCTGTCTTCAACTCTGATGAGGAAAGAAAAGCTTCCTAGAAGTAAATGTATTGGCAACTCACTTAATCGCCTAAATTTCAGTTTCCTCACCTGGAAACTGTAGATCATCAATCTACCTCAAAGGATGACTACCAGAGTTAAATAAGATGAGGGACATAACATACCTGCCAGAGGAACCAGCATCCCAAAGACACACAAAATGTGCTTTGCGCCATTGCCACGCTCCCTAAAATGCTTTGATTTTTTATCTTCATCTAAATCCTATCTCTGTAATTTTCCACCTTTCAGTCTTTATGTTAAATATTGAAGACAGTAAGCAGGGGAATTCTTTTGGCTACTACGGGTCTCAGTAAACAATCAAATTCGATAGAATCTATTGAAGAATCGCTGCTTGTATATTTGTTCTAATCATCTCATCACTGAAAACTAACCAAAATTAATGCACAATGGTCAAGTAATTTACAATTTAACTGTCTCGAATGATAGTATTTAAAGAATATCGATAGGATGCTCACACCTCTTTAAAACTTTTGATTGCAGTGGGCTTTAAAAAGCCCCTTCCGGGGAACTCTTAGTGGGGCCGGTGGTTATCCAACTTTAGGAATTATTATTAACTTTGCATTCAGATGATACTGAAGTCCAGAAAGTTCAGCTGAGATGTGGTAATTGCTGATGGTTGGGTATGTTTTTTTCCTCTGCCCGGCATATATTCTCATAAAAGACTGGAGCTAAGCTTTGCATGGTGCTTAATGAAATGAGTGTTGCTTGCACACACACACATGCACACACTCAAGCAAATAGAATACAGGCACATGAGCTACATCTATCTATTATTTATCTAGCATAATTGCATCATTGTATATAGTTACATAAATATGTAAATATGTGATAATGTACTAGCTTACATATATAAGTATAAATTTAAGTGTTCTCTCTATATTATTTATACAGTATATATTGGCTGTTTATGATAAAAACATGAATATATACCTTTAGTTATTCTATAAACACATGCTTGAAATTTTTATGACAAAAGGCATAAAAATGCATCATGGCACAATTTCCAATGGAAAACTTCCTGAGGAAAAAAAAGTAGCAAAGATGTAAGTTAGCATTCCCTCCAAATGCTTCTTTGCCAGCCATCTTCTCCTACAATTAACCTTTATCCTTAAGGAGGCAACATGCGACTGTCTCTGTTTCTTAAATAGCATTAAATTAATTTTACCTCAATGTGATAAAGAGTTATCAAGTGCTTTTATGAGTGCCCAATAAATTGAGAATAAAAAGTATGGGAAACATCTGTCCTCAAGGAAGTTGATCAACTAGGACAACATAAACTATTATCAGCACCGGGTAAGATTAAAAACCATAAGAAATATGCATGATTATGAAGATTAAAAAGTAAAAATATAGTCAAAACTTAGTGAGACATATGCTCAACATATTGATGCAATTTAATTAGGAAAACATTTCATTTAATTATATTCATGCATACTTTTTAAATGTCCTATGGACTAAAGCATTACATTAAGACCTTCAAATTTAAATTTTGGAAGTTCTAGATTCAACTATGGCACTGTAATGTTAGAATCAAATGTAGGACCCTTTGAAATTGATGAAAGGAAGAAGAGTAGAACCTTAGAACCTTCTTGAGGTGAAACAGATGGTATCCATTCAAAGCCCAGGAAAAACTAGGGCTTTCTCTTCACATGTTTGACAAGTGACAGAAACACAGAATGAAATGCTACAAAACAATCATCACTTGAGGCTTCTTTTATGTCTAGAGGTAGAGCCTGCTTTGTTAATGCTTCATTTTTTGATCCATGGGGCTAATTTCCAGGAATTTTCATTCTCTCACAATAGCCAAATTGATATTAAGGGTCATAGTCTTCTGCATAAAGTATTATGTAGAAAAGAAAACCCATTAAGGCAAGGAAACTAACAAACAGAATCTCATGCTTGGGGACAAGAATAATTTATTTGTGGATGTGGGACAATGAGTTATTTTGTCCTTCTTCACAAATGAGATAACTGTCATATCCCATCATATCCCACTACATGAATTATATATAACAACATTTGGTGAAATATGAAATTCTAAAAATACACTGAAATGCTGGAGTCACGTTAATGGTTTATTATGATAGGTGTTCCTGGTTTTGAAATATCTTCTTTCATAGAAGACAAATGGGGGCGACATTATTTTAGAAAGTCCACATCTTTTAAAAAGATGGATTAAAAGCTCTTTGAGACAGCTGTGCTATTTTATTAGAAGAACAACATTTTCTTCCTAAGTAGTTCTTGAGGGCAATTGCATGGAATAATCAGGGGATGCTTTGGTCTCCATTCAGAATTGAAGCCCAAAGAAATGTTGCATGGGAGAAGGTGACAAGATAATCGTTTTTGTTGTGAATAAGGCCAATAAAAAAAATCAGGCAAATAAAATCATTGATGCTATATTTTCACATCCAGAAGACATGTTCTTTCTGTAGCACTGCTTCATTGTGGTTAAGAAATGGGCTTTGGTGTCAGAGAAAACTAGATGTGAGCACCTTCTCTTTTCTAATAGTAGCCTGTGACCTTGGTCTGGTTTCTCAAACTCTTGTGGCATCCATGTCTTAGCCTGTGGAACGGGGAGAGTAATTTGTACCTCTCTTGGTGGTTGTGAGAATTAAATGAGATAATGCAAGTAACTGACTTACTGTAGTGACTATGGCTTGGAAAGGTGAGCAAATCTGCTATTACAGAGACTACACATCTTAGTAGATAAACCCACAAGCTCCGATTTTTAGATCCTCAAGATCTACTCTCTTACTTCCTGTGTAACTGTGACAGATTGACTCCACCGCTCTGTACGTCAGCATCTAAAAAGTAGAGGTGATATAAGTACCCACCTCTAAAATTGCTTAGTACAATGTTTTGTACGTAATTATAATAACAGCTAACAGTGACAAGAATAGGTGTAACCTAAAATAATAATTCAATTAACATATGTATAATACAATATTCACAAATTCCGAGCTTTTTTTTTTTTTTTCTATTTTAAGGGTCTTTTGGTTTTGTTCCTTGTCTATTTTCATATCTCTGAAATGCCTCAGGGGAAAAAACCTAAATATATACCAAATACACAAGGGCACTGTGGAACATGGGCACCGCACCTGTCAACATGTCACTCATAATCACTTTTTTCTGCTCAAATGTGCACACCTGGGGAAGGTTGAAAACTCA
This sequence comes from Propithecus coquereli, assembly GCF_000956105.1. NCBI lineage: Eukaryota > Metazoa > Chordata > Mammalia > Primates > Indriidae > Propithecus > Propithecus coquereli. The sequence goes on along the minus strand of NW_012150652.1, from coordinate 369,030 downwards.
GTCTCCTACATTATCCCCCATTTCAGTTGGGTAGGGAACATCTGGCCAATTAATTTTCAGTAGTCTAGGAGGTTGGATCACCAATTACAGCATTCAAGGGTTCTTATTTTCATTACCTTCCTATCATCGGCACACACTAGACTCTGGTAGCTGCTTGCTGTGAGAGCTTGCATTGCTAACATTCTAGAGAAGCATGTGAAGAAAGGACCACAAATCATACAAGGCAGAAATGTAATTGGATATGATGTTCTCTTCAGATTTCTCTTTCAAATATCCAAAGTGCCTATACCTAAGCCAAGTTAGCCAAGTTATGAATTTAAATACTATGCCCAAGACACAAATGCATTTCTATCAGAAAACATTTGGATTAACCATGAGATCAGGCAATAGTTTTTCAAAACATTCACTCATTCTTTTTCCTAATAAAGAAAAGCAAATGTAATCCTCAGGATAAGTATTAAGAATCCCCAAAATTTACCCTGAAGAGGGTGGATCATTCTTAAATAATGAACTATCCCTTCCTGTTACAAACAAGGGATTACTCTCTATTAGAATAATACTAACAATCTCGGTTTGGGTCCACCATTAAATGCAGAAATTTGGGATTAGGAGATGTTTATGTAGCCTGCTTCTCTCCTAGGACTCTGTGTTCGATGTAACTACCATTTGTCTAATAAATACAAGTCTCTGACAGTTCTATGGTTAACTCAGCAGGGCCCAGGCTATTATTTAAGGCTTTTTAAAGAATAAATATCAAATAATCTGAAAAGGCATCTTAAAGGGCGAAAGTGCAGCCATTTTTTTATGGTTGCTAGCTGCAAGGGAATGAAAGGAGAATATTCTTCCTCAGGAATGCAGACTCGCACTCTGGCTGATGGAAAACGCGGGCTTTAACAATGCTGGCTGCGGCACAGAGCTGCAACATGCCGGTTTAACACCTGTAATCATGGTGAAGCAAGGCAGGGGGTGTGGGTGCAGGAAGAGTAGAAGAAAATGTGATAACTACAATTTTGTAACGGTGTATGTCTGCATAGACATGTTAGGTTATAGGTTATACGTGTGTGTTTATACACGTATATAAAGATTTAGAGTAGACCAAAAGTTGCATCAGCATCCTGAATTTTTTACTTGAACTATTTCTCCTCCACCAAAGATGATCCTGGTAAAATTGAAGTATCTCACCATGTCTTTTAGTGGGTGGGCATATGTATCAAATTAGACCAATCAGATCCTGTGTCCTGGGAACTGGGGATTTTGGTCTAAATAACAACAGGAAAGCAAAGGGCTAAGAGCTGAGTCATTCTGGTACCTGATGCCTCAGGGGACCCTCTCTCTACTAGTTTCTGCTTTCTAGATTTCAGAGCTTCTTCAGTGCCTATCCTTTTGTGAGGCTTGATTGTTCAGTCATTCATTGGATTCTGTAAGATAGCCAATATGCATTCAATTTATGCTTTTGTTTTTCTACCTATATTCGTCAGTATTTTTCTCTGTTGCATGCAACCAATGGTTTTCTGATTCATGATACATATATTGTCCTATGGTTCCCACAACCTCTCAGTTTACAAAACTGGTACTTCCTCTCTTACTAAAAGGAAGACTATTTACTTTGGACTCAACTTTTAAGATGTCTTTTTGAATTAAAATCACCATTGAAGTAAATATATAAAACAGTCCTTTTAGATCAATGAAAGTGATTTTAATGTTTTATTTTTTTTATTGTTTTTAGTCCTGTAGACTAAATACTTTTTTTAAAAAATTAACTTCATTGATTTTGAAACATTAATCTTTCTCAGCACTTGGACACAACCTGCCTACATGCAAATAGGTTATTTTTCTGTATTTGGACGTCGGTAGCAATATTTTTCCAAGTTTTAAATCATCCACGTAGCATGTTAAATTATAGTGCCTCTCTTTCTTCTCTGACAGATTCCAACCTTTTGATTCTCTGCCTTCTTTCTTTGCTACAGTAAATTGATCCTTTAAAACATCCAGGTGCAAATGAATTAATGGTCTTCTATTGTGAGTGAGAGTGATGGAGTCCCTCCCCCTCCTTCTCCACACTGAGGTCCTTTCCCCTTCTGAGAAACCCACGTATCAATTAAACTCACCTGCTAATTAAAAGCTTGTTTGGAAAAATCCTTGCTAGTTAGAAGCAAAGGAAAGTGTAAAGGTGTCTAAAAATAGGGGCTTTGAATGTCAATTACTTCCTTCCTCCTCAGTTCCTGGTTCCTTGGGTTGCATTGAACACTGATAAAGAGCTAGGTGAGGGGGGAGAAAGGAAAGAAAGAAAGAAAGAAAAAATAGTAAGTCTCTTTTTCACCTACATTTCCCCAGAGAGTATATCATCCGTTTAGTAACTTCAGCTGTTTGTCAGCAGCATCAGGATACATAGTTTTTATTCATGAGAGGGAATACTATTTCTCACCCCTTCTCATACAGCCACACTGATTTCCTATATAAAGGCAGTAGAAACCACAGTTCTCACACGTTGACTGTCAACAATCAAGCCAGAGCTTTTGTGAGCTGGAGTATCAGAGGAATGAAAGAGACTGTGGAGATGATGCCCTGTTCTGGTTTTTTTTTAATAACACCGCCTGCTCTTAGATCCCGAACCACTACTCATTCCTGTCTACTTTTCCTGAGAAATAGGTCCTGAGGGCAGATTTATAACAATGCTAGATTGTCTTCTCTTTCTTTTCCACCATAGACTTAAAAGCTATGTTGTTCTAAAGTAACATGCTAAGTATCAAACTATATAAAATAAAAGGAAATCACAAAAATAGAACTCGGGAGACTGGGAAAGTCACAAGTTATGAACAAAGCTCCCTTTTTTAATGAGCCAGACAATAAGAAGAAATTAAATTACAACCCTCCTTAGAAAAATGACAGCTAATTTATTCATGTATTCATTCACTCGATAGATTTTTGTTAAGGGTCCTCTGTGTGGTAGTCATTGAGTTAAGAAGTGGAGTTGGATCAAGATCAGGTCCTAGCCTTTGAGGAGTTTATAGTCTAGTAAAAGAAATTGAGAGTAAATAGAAATTATAATAGCATGTGATAATGCTGATAATAAGAGAGATACAAGGAACTAATCAGATATTGGGGGGTCAAACAAAGGATTTTGGAGACTCACAGCCCTTTTAGTGTCTTTCCATATCATGGTTTGTTTGAGGCTTTCAAAAACTGTTCCAGCTGTGACATCCAAAGATCCTAGATAATCCACATAGCCCCAAATTAATCCTCCAAGTTTCAAATCACCCTCTAATGGTTTCTTATTGCAATTGAAATAAAGTCTCAACTTCTTACCAAAACCTATTGTCCCCCTTAATATATCTCCTACTTCATCTCAACATTCATCTCACATTCTCTATGCTGTAGGTACATAGGCTTGCTTTCTGCTCTTCAAACATAAACTTGTTTTTATTCTATGGCCTTTACCCTTGTTTTCTCTGCCCAGAATGCATTTCCTCAAGAACTTTGCATGGCTTGTTATTTCTTATCATAAAGGTGTCAGATTGAATATCACATCTTCCATGAGGCTTTCTCTGACCACCCTGTTTAAAATGGCCACATTCACCCATCAATTTTATTCTATTTTGTTACCTTGCTTTGTATTCCTCATAGCAGTTCTTATTATTTGAAATTTTCCTTTTGTTTGTGTCTCTCCCTCTACTTGCCCTAACTGGACTGTAAGCTCCAATAATAAAAGGAAATCAGATTGTTCATGCCTAGAGGAGTGCCTTGTACACCTCCGCCACCCCCCGCCACAACTAGACTGTAAACAGGTGCAGTGCCTGTATTCCACGGTGCCCTTGTATAAGTGTTATATATTTAGGATTTTTCCCCTGAGGCGTTTCAGAGATATGAAAATAGGCAAGGAACAAACCAAAAGACTTTTAAAATCGAAAAAAGCTTATTAGTTGTGACTATTGTATTATGTGTATATTCATCATAGTATTGTTTGAGGTGATACCGGTGCCTGTCACTGTTAGCTCTTATTATAATGGTGTGCCGTGAATGGTACTAAGCGCTGTACATTTCATGATTGACCTTTTCAGTGTTAGATGTGGGTCCTTTTATCATTCCTACCATTTAGATGAGTCTCATTGTGGTTTTTATTTGCATTTCCCTGATGATTAATGATTTTGAGCATTTGTTCATATACCTGTTGATCATTTGTAAGTCTCCCTTTGAGAAATGTCTATTCAGATCCTTTGCCCACTTTTTGATTGGGTTATTTTGTTTTCTTGCTATTGAGTTGTTTGAGTTCCTATTTTGGATATTAACTTCTTATTAGATGTACGGTTTGCACATATTTTCTTCCATTCCGTAGGTTGTCTCTTTACTCTGTTGTTTTCTTTGCTGTTCAGAAGCTTTTTACTTTGATATAATCCCATTTATCTATTTTTGTTTTTGTTGACTATGCTTTTGGTGTCATATCTAAAAAAAAAATCATTGCCCACACCTATGTCAAGAAACTTTTTCCCTATGTTTTCTTCTAAGAGTTTTATAGTTTTGGATCTTATGTTTAATTCTTTAATCCTTTTAAGTTGATTTTTATATATTGTGTGAGATATTAGTCTAATTTTATTCTTCTGTATGTGAATATTCAATTTTCCCAACACCATTTATTATGGAGACTGTTCTTTCTCCATTGTATATTCTTGGCACCTTTGTCAAAGATCAACTGACTGTAAATGTATAGATTTACTTCTGGGCTTTCTATGCTGTTCCATTGGTCTATGTCTTGTTTTTATGCCAGTATCATTCTGTTTTGACATGATCTTATATAGAGAAAACTCTAAAGACTTCACAAAAAAATTGTTAGAATTAATAAATGAATTCAATAATGTTGCAGGATATAAAACCAACATACAAAATCGGTAGCATTTTTATACACTAACAATGAACTAGCAAGAAAATAATCCCGTCTACAATAATATATAGATGTGTATGTGTATGTGTGTGTGTGTGTGTGTGTGTGTGTGTGTGTGTATAAAAGAGTTTAGGAATAAATTTAACCAAAATGTATGTATATATGTATGTGTGTGCATATATGTATATTTATAATAAATATATAATACATACTTATATACATTTACATATATTTATATACATATATAAAACTTAGGAACAAATTTAACCAAAGAGGTAAAAGACCATAAACTGAAAACCATAAAACACTGATGAAAGAAATTGAAGAAGACACAAATAAATGAAAAGATATCCCATGTTGATGAATTTGAAGAAATAATATTAATATTATTGAAATGTCCATACTACCTGAAGTGATCTACAAATTTAATGCACTCCTTATAAAAATTCCAATGACATTTTCACAGAAATATAACAAAGCAATCCTAAAATTCATATGGAACCACAGAAGACATCAAAGCAAAAAGCAATCTTGAGCAGAAAGAACAAAATTGGGGGCATCACACTACCTGACTGCAAAATATAACTGTATTATGAAGCTATAGTAATCAAAACAGCATGGTACTGGCAGATATTCATTTAAGTTGAGAGAAACTATACACTCCACTGTTTGCAACAGAAAATTTAAGGCAATAGCTATACTATTACAACTGATCTAATTTTTAGTAGTATACTCATATTGTAAGTCTGTAATGAATAGATCTATTCCTAAAAGTTATTTAAAAATCTTTGAACTTTGTTCTGCTGCTCTCAAATAATGTGCTTACTTTTAAGAGGAATTTATTCTGAAAAAAACCTTCTGACCTAACAAATGATCCAATGGGCACAAGGCTATGAAGAATAAAAGCTTCCATTGTAATTTTCCTCAATATTTTAAACTTCAGATAGCTTTTTAAAAAATTGAGCATGAAATACCTTCACTCATACTGGCCATAAAGAACATATAGCGTGAAGAATGTCATTCCACAAGGTCCATGAATTACTCTTTTTTTTTAAATATAAGGACTAAAGCCTGGATTGTGCTAGTGACTAGATCATTGTAGGACAACCTTGACACAGAAGAGGACAAAATGTAGAATAACTTGTTTATGTTAGCATCATGGCTTGAGGCAAAGAGTATTCTGATGTGAACAAAAAGAAAGACACCCAAGTGACTTTTTCAAGTTTAACCATATAAAATTGCAAGCAGTACATTATCAGTGACCATAGCCCCTGACAAGTGGATTTCATATGAGCATATTTTAGATTAATCAATTATTTGTTGATTTTGTTTTCATGGAAAAGGCACAATTTAAATTAGGAAGGTGAATGAGAGTGATGAGTTGCACGCTGGTGCAGCCATGGTATCAGGTGATACAGGAGCCACTCAGTACCACCCTGGTGAAAAAATCAAGTGTACAAAAAAAAAATTAAAATAACAAATAAATAATGGAGATGAAATATGGCAGTAAAGACATGGATATTGGAGGCAGAAACCTTTAGACTCAAGACTCATCCTCTCCCTATCTGTGAATTTTCAGGTCAACTTACTTACCATATGTTTGTGAATCACAGTTTCCTTATCTGTAAAGCATAGATAGTAATTCTCATTTTTGTGGAGTCATGAGCTTGAATGGGATAATGCACATATTTAGCACAGTATCTGACACAGTGAAAGCTCAGTAATCACTAGCTATTATAGTAGCCTCATTATTTTGAGGAAAAAATTTTAAAATAAAGCGATATTGTAAAAAGTGTAAAATTAAACCTTCAATGAAAACATTTTAATTGATCTTTGAACTTTACATATCTAAAAACACAGAATCTTTGTCATATTTTCTTTGTGTTAATATTTTCTCTAATTTCGAAATTATCTGCTTGACTGCTCCATGTCTCGGCTTTTATATTCGCCTATATTTCGTGGTGATTTCCCAATTCTTCTTTTGTGCAATAGCAAAAATCAAACTTCATTTTAGTTCTTATTTTCTGTGCAGAGGTTATTATAAAATTTCTCTAGTATTCACACAGTGCCCACTCACATCTCAAGCCTCTCTTAGAAGTGTCCTAACAGGTTTTGCATCTATTTATCAGGCACTTAAGTAATTTTTGTTGATGTAATCGTTTTCTTTTTGTAAGAAATCTTCAGTTTATCTAAGTTGCATTCTAGCGTGTTAACTTATACTTGGTGGAGAATGGCTATTCCAAGAAGCAATCAGTGGGGCAAATTTAGTTGTAAAACTTGCAATATGATATTGTTTTCACCTTATTTTTTACCCTTTTCGTTCATGTGGTATAGATCTAAAAGGCCCAAGTCAGACTATGTACAGTTCTTAAAAGCAAAATGCAAAACATCTTTCATCCCCCACTACATTAATCCTTTATTCTCTTTGAAAACCTGAATTCGCCTTTTTTCTCTCACTGAGTAAGAACATTTCTGGTTTTTCAGAAATCTGTAATGTTTTCTTACCCTTGAAGCCTGTATATGGAAGACCAACCCGAGCAGGTTTTCTTTTGTTTTATTATTTGTACAATATACAATGTAAAAAAAATTTAAATCCATAATCAGCTGGAGTTGCAGAGATCTGAATTATGTGCTAACTACTCTGGTTAATTAGAGTGCTTTTAATTTTTGTAATTCAGCCTGAGCCTGGATAGTGCAAAATCCATTTGACCTGTATCTTACAGTCATCTGCTTGCCACAAGTCTCAGACCTTTTTAATGATGAACTGCTCTGACTGGTAATCACCTTTGGGCCTCCTGCTCCTTCTCTTTACAAATTAAAAAGAAGTCTGCAAAAACATCCTGGTGCAAGGTGCACAGGTAACACAGGGAGGTTGCAAGAGTAGAAAACTAACAGCCATCCTGAATACTGATGACTGAAAAATGTAGTGAAACCACCTCCAACCCTCTCTACTCATTGTGGATTTAGGATTTAGAAAAGAAGATGAAGAAGATTTACACTGAGCTGAGGGGAGAGTGGTAGGGAATGTGCTGTAGAAGTGGATGGGGTCAGGTCCTATCTGGTGTGCGTCTGTCAGGGACAGGGGCTGCCGTGATCAGATTGCAGTTTTAAAAGATCCTAGGTACCTGCATGGAATGAATCAGAGAAGGTGAATATCAAAATGGTACAAATCGTTAGTTAAACTTGATTGCTTTAGCTCAAACAAGAAAGGATAGTGACTTGGATTTAGGATGGTGGTGTTAAAGAGATATTCCTTTAAAGAATATTTTGTTGAGCTGCTACTATAAGTTATGACTTATTTTAGATGTTAGAAAAAAGAGTTTTGAATATGGAGGACGAGAGTTCTGCTTTAACAAAGCTTCCTTTCTAATTAGAGGGAGCTAAGAAGAAGAGCGAATCAATAAACAATAATTAAAACTAATCAAGTTATTACAAGATGATGTGATTCAGAGAATCACAATGTTGGAGGGAACTTCAGGTTGGGACATTAGGAAAGAAGGGTTCTGTGAAAAGTGGATATTAAAACAAAGCACTCACTGATAAGAACAAGCCAGTCACAAAAGCCACTAAGCAGGAACGAACTTGATATATTCAAGAAAAAGTTGGTATGATAGGAGCAGAGAGAGGGGAAAGGATAAAAGTTGATGCAGTCCAATAAATAGGACTTTGTAAGTTGCGTAAGAGTTTGGATGGTAAGCAAAGATTTTTATGAAAGCAAATGGTGTATCTGGAATTAGATTTTGAACAGATCACTATGGCTCCTGTGTGGTGAATGGATTGTAGAGGGCAAGGAGAAACCTAGATAGAACAGTTCATAATTTTTTACTTTACTTTACAAGTAAAGATGATAGACTCAGAGTGGCTGCAGTACAGACAGAGAACAGAGGCAAGGTCTGGGAGATTTTGGAGGTAACACTGACAGTCCTTAATGATAAATTTAATATGGAGGTTGAAAGAAGGAGACAAATCAAGGACAAATCCTGGATTTTGTCTTCAGCAGTTAAGTGGGTGTGGTGCCATGTAGGAAATGGAGAAATCAGGCTGGGGGTGGTGGCTCACGCCTGTAATTCTAGCACTCTAGCAGGCCAAGGCAGAAGGATAGCTTGAGGTCAGGAGTTCGAGACCAGTTTGAGCAAGAGCGAGACACGGTCTCTACTAAAAACAGAAAAAATTAACCGGGCAACCAAAAATAGAAAAAAATTTAGCC
>NW_012150652.1:340922-359776 GCF_000956105.1 Propithecus coquereli | reverse complement strand
GGAGTAACGCAGGGAGATCAGTTTTGGAGAGGAAAAGTATTGCTAAGAAGTTATTACTGAGTTGCTCTGTAGATAGATTACATTGGAAGATGGCGACATAAATCTGGAGTTTGCAGTAAGTTCAAAAAAAGGAAACATAAATGTGACATCAATTGGAAAATCAGTGGTGTTCTGGGGCATGGGATTAGAGGAGTGTGGAGGTAGAAGAAGGGTCCAGATTGGAATCTTCTGTGGACAAGCAGAGCAGAGACACTGGGAAGAGTGAGAAGGGGAACCCATCGGCCTGGAGGAAAACCAGACTGTGTTAGGAACATCAAGAGAAGAAACAAGTTCAAGAAACAGGAAGTGGTCCACTCTGAGAAATGCTGCTGAGGGTTCAACTAAGGGAAGAGAGAGAAAAGTGGATGCGTTCTGAGGTTTATGTCAGGGGAGAATCCAGTCAGGAGATCTGTTGATGGTCCGGGCGTGGTGTACAGTTAAAGATGTTCAAGGGCTTCCCTTACCCCTTCCCGGGCCACCCCAACCTCCCTCCTATTTCTTAGCCTCCCTCATACTTTTGGGACATAATCGCACAAAAACAAACAACGGTAGAATGTTCCTGGTTCTTGTTTGCTATCTTTCCCAGGCCTCAAATTTTTCTTGTACAGAACCCTTTTTTTTATACTGTTAACCAAAGCTAAGATCCTAAAACACAAATAAGAGTCTACCTTCAAAAAATTCAGCAGCCCTTCTTTGCTCAGGATTAAACTAGCAATTCTATTTACCTTTCAAAGCTCAGCTTTAATGCCTCTGACCCATTAAATGGTCTCTGATTGCCCCTGAAGGATTGTTCTTTCTTCTAGTGTTTCCACAGTACATTGTTTATACCTATACACAGATCTTTTAAAATTCTTCCTTAGGGTACTTATATTTCTATGTTCCCTATTACATCACAAATACCCTGAAGGGAATTGCTAAAAATTTGGGCTGAAACAAGAACAAAAACAACTACCACTACCACCACCACCACCACAGAACAATAACAGTAGCAGGAGTACTGGGCTAAAAATAATCATGAACGTTTGAGAGCTTACTCTGCACCAGGCACAATGTTTAGCACTTTAAATAGGTCACTTTATTTGATATTTCTAAACTCTTTCAGGAAAGCACTACTATTATTCTAATTTCACAGACGTAGAACCTGAAGGTGGCTAAGTCACATACCCATGATCAAATGCCTATTGTGTATAGAACAGACATGGAGCAGGATTTGAAGTTCATCTCCCTAAGTTTACATGGGCTTCCCCATCATAGTACACAGAAATAATCACTGCACTGAGAACCAAAGAACCTCATTTCAGAAAGAGAAGAGGCATTTAACTTCATTATCACCAACTTCTGTGTAAGGGCTTCTTTTCCTTCCAAATCAATCAGGAGTTACACCTTTAGTCTATGCTCTAGAGAGTGAGGGAAGGGGGTCTCCACTTTACCGTGACCCACATACACCTTAATTGATGTCTGTTATGAAGATGGTTCATTTAATTACCAGCATCCAACCTACATGTGTGGCCAGAGCATGGTGAATAAGGCTGAAGCTGGCAGCCTGAAAACAGGGCACAAAATCAAAGTGACCATCAGACCACTGGGCAGCAGGAGAGAGGACTTAGGGAGCCCTTGCCTTAAGGAGTCCTTGGAACAGCACAGTAGGAAAAGTTGTCAGGTTTTGCCAATTTCCTATTGCTTAATGAAAGATTTCATTTCTAATTATGGGTGAGCTATTTTTGTCATATTCTCCTACAGGGTCACTGCTTCCAATACTGCACTTATTAATTTGGGAAATATTTTGGAAAATAGTTGAGATTAAGACTGATGGGTGTTATTTTAAACTATACTCCAAAGAGAGAAGCCAAAATAAGCAAGTCAGGGCATCCTTTGGTAAGTTGACAGGCAGTGAACTGTAGCAAAAAGGAATTAAGCTCCAGGCCAAAATTAAGTCTCATAAAGCATCCTAGCTTTATAACCATTTCTATGGCTGTGAAACCTGGTTCTGTTAGCGCAAGGATATTTAGTTTCTAAAGAAATTCCATTTGAATGCCTCTGAATTAGGATACCAGTTGGTGAAGAGCTGTAATAGCTTGTCTGTTTTCTGTAAAAGCAGTTAGATTTGTCGTTTCCTTTCCCAGATCTGCGTCTTCATCACCTCATACCTTGGTTACAATAGTCTTTGAACCAACCTCTGATCATCTTTCTTATCTCTACCCCATTCTGCAAGCCAAGACCAATTGATTCTTTCTAAAACATCACTTGCACCATGTCACTAACCATTCTCTCCATTGCTAAAGAATCCACAATGTCTCACCACTGCCCACTGAGTAAATGCCACACAATTCAACTCAACATTCAACCGACCCTGCTTTATATATTCAACTTGAGAGCAAATCCTTTTAGTTCAGCTAATTCCAGATTTCTCCTCATCACATAGACATACAGACCTAACTTTACCTCATATCTGTTCTTTCCCAATCCATAATTTTTGTTTTTGAATGTATTATACAAAAATCACCTCCTTAATGAACTTCTTCTAGATAACTCCATACTTCTTTATTTAAATATCTATTAATTTGGCCGAGTGTGATGGCTCACGCCTGTAATCCTAACATTCTGGGAGGCCGAGGTGGGAAGATTGCTTGAGCTTAGGAGTTCGAGACCAGCCTGAGCAAGAGCGAGACCCCGTCTCCACTAAAAAAACAGAAAGAAATTAGCCAAACAACCAAAAATAGAAAAAAAATTAGCCGGGCATGGTGGCGTGTGCCTGTAGTCCCAGCTACCCGGGAGGCTGAGGCAGGAGGATCACCTGAGCCCAGGAGTTTGAGGTTGCTGTGAGGTAGACTGACGCCACGGCACTCTAGCCCAGGCAACAGAGTGAGACTCTGTCTCAAAAAAAATAAAAATAAAAATAAAAAATAAATACCTATTCATTCAAATACCTGTATTCAATGCAACACAGAATATGCGTTTCTAACATCCTTTATTTATTGCCTTACAATTGCACTCAATTTTTTTCATGTACATGTATTGTCTTCTCAGTTAAATCATGTTTCTTGAGCAAATACATGAATTATTTTTGTTTCACATATGATTGCCTACATCCTAACACAGTGTTAGACAAGTAGCAGGTGTTTAATAAATATGTGTTGAAAGAAGTGAAAATTTTGCTATGTGCTAGTGCAGAAAGAGCACTAGATTAGGAAAATATAAAGCACATTCTGGTTGTGACTGTAGCACTTACAAATTGTGTGGTCCTCAGCAAATCACTTAACTCCTCTGAGACCAAGTTTGCACATTTGTAAACTAAGAATATTAGTTTATATAGTTTATATCTTCCCTACCTATTATAAAGGTGTGATGTGAAGAAGGAAGGAAATAAAGTATGTAAAAATGTTTCTTTTCAAATAAAGACATTTCTTTATTTGTATATATTTCCACATACGGCATGAAAACCGATATTCCTCCATTCTGGAGATATTTCTAAAATAGATTTTTACTTGGTTGACAGCAGGAATAAGTGTGAAAAATGACTTAAAACAATAAAAAAGAGAATTACAATAGGACCAAACAAAAGACTTTGATAGCGATTTTTTCATAATAACTCAAAACGGGAACTAAACCAAACATCTATTAACAGATTAATCAGGAAGCATATTTTGGCATATTTGTCCATTAAAATACTACTCAAGAATAGAAGAAAAACAATGAACTAAGAGGAGAGAAACTCAAAAGTCATGCTAAGCAAAAGAAGCCAGACCCCAAAGCATGTGTATTGTGTTTCCATGTAGACAAAACTCTAGAAAAGGCAAATCTAACCCACAGTGTCAGACAAGCAGATCAGTGGTTGCCTAGGGCTGAGGTGCAAGTGGGGATTGGTTGAAATGAGGCAAAAAGAAACTCTTTGGGGTGACTAAAATGTTCTACATCTTGATTGTCACAATGATTGAATATATTTTTTCAAAACTCATTTATACATAGTATATTTTAAATCGACATATTTTTTGTATGTAAATTTTACCTTAATAAAGTTTTTTTTCCCAAAAAAAACCCAAAAACACTAACTGCCTTTGAAACCAAGGTGTAACTTCCTTATCATCCCTGCAGTAAAACAAAGGTTGATATGAATATCATATATGACCTTATTTTACAACCAGGACAAAGAACAGAATACGTTCCTCTTTGAAAGAACACAAAAGATATCAATAGTAAGGTTTCTGTTTTGTCGGAGAAAAAAGCAAAGTAAGATGGAATTTGTTCATCAGCCTTTGAGATCGTATACATCTGCCAAAATCAGATGCATTACTTTCTTCTTGTTGAAAATTTAAAATCCTTTTTTTTTTTTTTTTTTGAGGATTAAGAGAAAAATATTATCTCATTGAAAACAGTAGTATCTATTTTAGGCCAGATTTCAACAGTGCACAAAATGACCAGCTCCCACATTGTAGAATCTACATTTCTAGACTCTCAAAAAATCAGCCAAAGCTGATAACTCTACAGCTTCTGCTCTCTCCAATTATCTCCTTTCAGAGCCAGAACACACAAACACTTTTTTGCATTTAATTAAGTATTGCAATTCCAGATTATCTTTGATTAATGAAGAGTGATACAGCACATAACTAGAATTATGTGATTATTTCACAATTGATCTTTAATTATTCCATCTGATAATAATTTCACTAATTTTTCATAATGTTCTCATCTAGCTTCTTATAAATGAGCTATGACAATTAATAATTTTCATTAATTTTCCTTAAAAATGATGTGAAGTTTTAGATAGAACTCTTAACCTTCAAAAACTGTTTTAATTTTAATTAAAGGATAAGCTGCACTATCATATGGAAAAACTGCATGATTTCTTCAGATATAGCAACTCAAGTAAACACTCAAATGTTCCTTCCTCTTTTTGTCGGGTTTGGGAGTTGGTGCTTGGGTGTACCTAAATTATCTGCCTCTCATTCTGCATGTCCTGTAGCGTGGTCTGCAGTGTCAGATAGACGTAGGTTTTTATGCCAACTTGACCACTTTCTGTGTGACTTTGGCCAACTTAACTGCTCTAAACTATTGCAGCAGTGTTAATAACTTGGAAGTTAAAGCTCTCATTGGGAAATAGGTGGCATGGGATTGGATGAGGCCATGTAGGTCACAAGACTAGAGGAGGCCACCTAGGCAGATTGGGTAGAGAGAGAAGAGAAAGACCAAGGTCAGAATCTTTAGGCACTCCATTTCCAGTCAAACAGAGCAGAGGACTGCCAGGGATACTGAGAAGGGACAGTCCATGTGGCTGGAGGAAAATCAGACGTAGTCGTGAGAGCCAAAAGAAAGAAGAGGTTCAAGAAGAAGTTTACAATATGCTAAATATTGCTATAATCACTTAACATTTATTATTCCACTTAACCCTCACAACAGACCCCTGAAGCAAATATATTGTCATCAACATTTTAAAAATCAGGGAAAAGAAAACACACCAAGGTCATTCAGCTAATGAGGGGCAGAGCTGAGACTTCAGCCTAAGCTATCTGATTTAAAACCCATTTTCATAAACACCTGGTAAATGAGATCATACACACGTAACATTCACCCAAGTGCCTGGTTCATAGTCTGTGGTCAGTAAATGAAAACTTTCTATTGCTTTACTGGTTATAAACATATTAGATCCTTTCTGGCTGTCATCAGCCTGAGGCTGCACATGCATTGATGTGGCCTAGGCAGGGAGCAATAAGGTGACCCCAACAACACTTGACTACTGAATCTAATCTTTGAGCAATTGGGATTTTGGAGGCTGTCTGAACTGCTGGAGATCATGAAGGGACACAGCAGGACTAATGACTATCGATGAACTTACACCTTTGTGCTGAGTTTCATGCTAATTATATTTAGAGGGCATGACTTCAAAGTTTTTGGAAAATAGATTGCCATTAATTAATGTTTAGAAACTCATGTATTGTTTCTAAATACAGTAATTTTCCATTTAAAGTAAAAATATGTACCATTTCTTAAGGCTGTTTAGTGTGCCAGACACTGTGCTGTGTATCCAATGCATGGTCCACCATGGTGAAATCAGCACCATTATTTCCATTCTCCACTTGAGAAAACTGAGATTTAGAGAGCTTGAGAAACTTGTTAAAGATCACAGAACTTGGGAATGGCAAAACCAGGACTGAAAGTCTGATATTTGCTCCAGAATTAATTTTATACTGTTTCACCAGAATGGATTAATTACTTTGGGAGCAGTATATTAGTTTATTGGGCATTGAAAGTTGTTGCAGATAATTGTATTTTCCCAGTAATTAATATAACACTTCACGGAATCAAATCTAAAAATTGTTCATTGTTGGGGAACAGAACTCTCTCTAAAATTATTGCACACCTTTCTGCCTTTCTGCCTTCTATAGTAAAGAACACTAGAGAACAGTTTACATTTTCTTGATAGCAGAAGGCATTCATTATATTCATCAGTCATGGTACTGTTTCACAGGTGTGAGACCCAGTAGGTTGCAGGTTAAATGAATACAACCCCTATACCAAGAATTTATTTTCTTGAAAAGAAAATCCTTTAATATTAGCTGGCTTTATTTAGAACATTTGCATCTTTCTTTAAAAATGGAGAAAAGGATGCTCTTGTGCCAGACTTCTGGAAAGACATAATACAGCCAACTTTCTACAAAATACATTAGGGAATCAAAGCTCAAAATATCACTCTCCCAAGAAATTTCCTCCTTTGGAAAATGACCTTGTTCAATGGTACTATTTTTCTCCTTTGTCTTGTCAACAAGAGTAAGAGCATAGTGTAGTATTCCCACATGTGTAACACAAGGAGGGAAACCCTGTCCTTATTTGTCTACACCTACAGGTCTGTTTGACTCACTCACCATGTGTCTATTGTGAGGATGAAGGCCGAAGAATACAGCAGCATTTCAAGAGAGTTTTAAAGAGAGGATACTTAAAATCTTGTGTAGTGTTTATGACCAGAAGTTGATAATATGGAGCTGGAATGGACACTCACAATTTTGACCAAAAAATCCTTGACTAGTCACAGAAAAGGGTATGAGAAACATAAACATTTGACCTTTAAAGTTATAATGGGATTGAGCATTCTTTTGAAATAGTACCTCGATGTTCTGATTAAGATTCTGGTGCTGCAGGTGGTGATAGGGTCACTGCATTCCTGGAGGGGCTTGAGCTGTTTTGTTTTTTTTTTTAATTCAGGTTATTATGGGGGTACAAACATTTTGCCTACATGTAGTGTGTTTGTCTCACCCAAACCAGGGCTATAAGCATGTCTTTCCCCCATACAGTGTGCTCCACTTCCATTAGCTGTGGGTTTGCCCCCCAACCTGACTGGCACCTCCTGAGTATTACTACCATGTGAACACCTTAGTGTTGGTCAATTAGTACCAATTTGGTGGTGCTACATGTGGTGCATATTTTTCCATCCTTGTGTGCTGCCAGAGTTCTTTGTTCAAACAGCCACTGTAGTACAGTCCACATTAAAAACTGTTGTTCCCCCCACTATACTATGAGCTCCTTGAGGGTAGGGTCTGTTTCTTTCCTATTGATATCCCTGGCATATAGTATATCAATAAATGTGAAATTACTAATTTTTTAAAAAACAATAATAGTAAATTGAATGTAAAGCAATATTAACACCTGTTAAAAAAGTAAAACAAACAAACAAAAAAGTACGTGGTACCATCTCTGCTCCCTCATGGCAAACTCTACTTCGTTCACACAATAGATTGACTTTATTCTCCTCAGATAAATCTGCCATTCTGAAAGGATCATTCATTGAATGGACCAAAAGGTCAATGAATTGGCCAGAAAAAATATATTCTAACTCACTCTGTTAAATATTTGGCATGTTACAAAGCTGAGGAAACATGATAACTTTCAATTACTTATCATTTTTATGGAAGTCTTAGGTGAATGGAAGATTAACAGAGTTTCAATTTGACTAGTTTAAAATAAAACATATGGATTTAATCAGCCATTTAAAACTGTTCAAGTGTTGGCTGTGTTTAGAAATCTTTCTTCCGAACTAACCATAAAATAGTTTTGTGGCTCCGTGAGTTATTGGTTGACTTCCACCACATGTACTTAGCTTTCTATCATGTCTCATTTAAAAGCACTGGCGTTAACAGGAATACAATGCTCACCTAATTACAGTTATTTATACACATGTTTCATCCTCCCTTCCTCTCCCACCTTTCTTTCTTCCTTTCCATCTCTCTTCCCACTTTTTGTTTTCTCTCTGTCAATTATATGCCAGGGAAGTACACTGCCCGGATGTGTTCAAAGATAAAAGTAGAATTAATTTCCTTAGAGGTACACACTATATCTTCCTTCAATTTGAACCACACACTTGGGGATGCTTTTTAAACTTCAGCTTTTATGTTATATGTTTTAAGGTATAACTTGTAAGTGTAGTTCTACTACAGCATAGTTTAGCTTTCTCTTGTAGTAGAATGGATGACTTCATATCATTCTCAATTAAGCCCGCCCATCATCTGTCCTGATTAACTCAAAGCAGGATTAGGTGCAAATGATGATGTATGATCTTGGAGGCTAAGGCAGAAAGCAGGACCTGGAGGGTCCTTTCACTAAATGCCCCGGTGCCTGTTCCCATTGCAGATCTGTCTAATGATGGATGTGCCTTTAATGTGGCATCCAGATGGCTTCAGGGGCGATGAAGATTGAAGCTGCTGGTTAAAGCGCTGCCCTCTCTTCTTTCTCCTTGTAGCTAGCATTCATCTACCACACTTCAAACTGGCAAGCTCCTTCATCTCTCCATGGCTGCCATTGTTACCTGGAGCCTCTATTTTCCATTTTTCTTTAGGCTTCTTCCTTCTGAGCCTGTCCCTGCTTCTCCCTTGACTCTCATTTCTAGCTGAGCAACTTGACTTTTATAGCCGCCAAAGGGTTCTCCCATGCTTTCCTTTCAGTTGTATAAGCGACAGTGTTTTTCTTCTAAGAGTTAGATATGTGGACCTCTGATCTATGGGCTTGCCCAGTCGGAAAGCCATGCCCCACAGTGTAAAGAGCTCAGGCCATGGAATCAGAGTAAATCTAGACTCCTCCACTGCTAGCAGGATGACCTGGGATGAGTTGCTCAAATGTCTCTGAGACTCAGGTTTGTTTTTTCTTTTTAAATCTCAGAAATAGGTATAGTAATAATAACACCTACCTCTTAGGTTTGCTGTGATGAGTAAATGAAATAACATACAGGAAAGCATTTACAACAGTGACTGTGGTAAGCATTCAATAAATCTTTAAAATTTTTAAATTTTATTGTGTGCTTCTCAAAACTTCTTTGTTTTTTCCTTCCGTGCAGGAAATAATTTTGAAAAGACGAGCATTTGTAGGCTTTGATTTCCTCCTGATGCTTGATATCAAACCTTCAGATACTTGAGGTGTCTGTGATTTTTGATAGTATGGGTCACTTTTGATCTCTAGTTGCTCCCAAAGAACAACGTGTGTGTGTACACACGTACTCATTGCTCAGCAGATGTTACCCTGCTACTTTAAATTAGAGTGGGCACACAAGCTGGTCGACATAATAAGAAAGAGGTTCATTTAGATTAACGTTCAAAAGCACAGTGAGCTTGAATTCATTTTTTCTTTTCAATGCCATAAAAATTTTATCTGCCACTTATTAACATTGAGGAGTTTGATCACAACTTATGCTTGGTTTAGGTGAATGCTAATAAAAAAACATACAATCCTTTATAAATGCTAAAAATGAACTAAGGGCAAAGACATATCAAGAAAGAAAAGCAGCATGGGGGTAATTCTGTTAAGAGAGGCTTAAAAGCCTGTATTGTATGACTGCCTTGTAAGTAGGGGGAGGCTGCTGCCAAACACGTTGCTGAAATGAGAATTGTTTAAAATACAAAAGGCAAGACAGCTCCACGTGAATATCTTAAAGTCCCAAGGTCACGTACAAAGGAGAACCAGGTGGTGAAACATTGGAGAGCCAAACATTATAACCATATCTTGACACTAGTGACCCTCTAAGAAGAGATGTACTACCATTTTCAAAGACAGAGATTTTTTTCTGTCTTGGGATGAATGCAAAATTTCAAGAAATGGAAGGTTAAGAATCATTTATTGGTTAGCATAGCTTTGTGTACCTGATTACCTTTCTGGAGCTTTGCATCAGAATAACTGTTGCATCAGAATAGCTCATATTACAAGACCCCAAATAAATACTACAAAATCGAAATCTTCATAGGGCTGGGTCCAGCCTTGTGAAGGTTACAAACATTCCCCAGGTAAATCTAATGTGCAACTCTTTTGACAGTCACTCATCTAATCACATTTTATATATGACATAAATAAAGGCCCAGAGAGTTGGGAGCAAGGGGAAGAGAATTAAAATTCTTTGGCCATCTATGTACTCCATGGACAGCCAAAATGGAATGGTGATTAAAAGCCAGGGTTCAAATATCACTGCAACTAATTACTGTCCTAGTAGCTTTGAGACAGTTAAATTTTTTTCTGCCTTGATTTCCCCATCTGAGCAGGGGATATAATATTACTTGACACACAAGGTTTTTGGGAGAATTAGCTGAGTGAAGACAAACAAAGCACAAAAAGCAGAGTCTAGCCAAGAGAAAATACTCAATAAACAATAGCTGAATGTATTTGGCATTAACACTTTGCTAAGATTTTATTATATTGCTTAATCATCACATCAATTCTGAGTAAGCCATATTATTCCTATTTTACAATTGAACAGATTCAGAAATGTTGCATAATCTACCAGAGACCAACCACCAGTGAGCAATGGTATAAACATTCAAACTCATTTTTTAATAACTCTAAAATCTCAACTCCATGACAGACCAGTCAGTTATCTCTTTGACGCCGTGAAAAGTACGTTTGGTTTTGACTCTTTTTGGCCATTGAAGAAATTAAAATAAACCGAAGTCTTTAAAAAGTTACAGCATAACTTTTCTCCCCTGCAAACTAAAATGATCCATTTTATACTTTTGCATTCTATTTTTAAAGTGATAATGCTGAAATGAGTGTATCTAAAAGGACTGCGTGCTCTTGGGCACATATAAATGTCCCTGGCATGAATTGCATGTGTAATTGTGGTTGTTTTGGGGAAGAGGAGGAGAGAAAAAAAAACCCATAAGTGTAACATAACTGTTGCCATCTGCCTTTAGGTGAAATTCTGTAAGGTTATTTTGAGCTTTCATTGGACGTTGATTTCTATGTGTAGTGAGAAAACTGCCGGACCACCTGCCACCCATCCACACCAGAATTGACCATGATGGCAGCAGATGAAGTTTCAGAGATCGTCCTTTCACATCACTGTTACTTGACTGGACCTCCACCATGTTACTTCTCTCTTTCCCCTCAAAAACTCCAAAGGACAATAGGTCTCCAGGTAAAACAGTGTAAGGGTTTTACCATAAGAAAGTAAAGACTAGCAGTGCTTGAATTTCTTAAATCCAAACTGGAGTCCAAAGGGAGATTTCATCCAGTAGAAACAAGCCGCCCATGCAAACCATCTGCAAAATAACCTTACAACAGACCCAGTGGTGATTTCGTAGTTGCCAATACAACAAGCTTAGAAGCCTCCCAAGGAGACAAATGCTTCTGAAAAATCTCTTCCACCGCTTAGCATATGGGTCTGTGATTGCTGCCCAAACAAAAGGATAAAGCAAGGTAGGACAGAGCTCTAGATGAAAAATATTTCCCGTCCTTGATTTTGTTATAACAAAGAGATGCTTTTCTTTTCATTACTTTCCTTTTCAGAGGGTCAGAGTGCCCCAAAAAGATGCCCAGTCTTTCTGACCAGTGTTGAGGTTTAATGCCATTTGCTTCAGTGCTCAAGAAGAGGTAGATTTATTCAAGAAGATGCAGCTCTTGATTTTTCCTATCATTTAAATTTCAGCAGCTTGTTATCTTCTCCTGCTGAAGGAGATAGGAGAAGGCCAATAGAGGAGCTGGCTTTTTTTTTTTTTTTTTAAGTCTCTTCCCATTCTCTCCATTCTGCCACTCAATACTAAGGCAACTTTGCCTCTCCTCCTTGCATGGTCTGTGGGATTGTGAGACCAGAAGGTCTAGCCTGCAGGGCAGAGCTGCATCATGCATTACCCTGCCGTGCACCCTGTGGCTGATGGGGTAGAGGAACTCACAAGCTTGGAAGGGCATTTGATTGGAACCTCCTTGGCTAGAGGCACTGAGAAGAAGGGATATCTCCCTGGCAGAAAGTAATAATGTCATCATATTCTTCCCCTTCTTCCAGGTTCCACCCTTTGGCTTTTCCTTCTAACTCCGAAGAAAAAAAAAAAAAGCATAGACAATATTTGAGTAAAAAAGGCAAAGAAAAATGCACTTCTCCCTAATCTCTAGTGCAACAGGAGACAATGCATCTAGAGGTAGAAAATCTCTATTTGGATGACCACAACCAGCCTTGCCAGATGCTATCCAATGAATCACAATTAACTGGGCTGCTAATAAACTCCAGCAAAAAAAAAAAAAAAAAAGCAGCCATCATGTGGTGGATAATTCAGAATCCACATGAAATACTCCAAAGGGGACCTAAACACTCAACATTAAAAGGAGACATTTTACTTAGGTATAACATCAAAGATTTGCTTAAAAATTCTAGCAAAATAAACTGATGTTAAGGGTAAAATCTGTATATGTCACTAGAAGCAATGGTGGCAGCCAGAGCTGAAGCAGTGACATCACAGTAGGTGAGCATTAGGGAAAAGGAACAGTGTACTACCACCCCAGCAGGTAGAAAGTATTTCAGCATATGGAGTTTATACTGGGGTCAGGATCAGGGTAGGATTCAGGATCAGGAATATTTCAGAGCTGGTCTGCTCAAGTGACTACACCAGTTAACAGGTGGTCAACATGATGTAGGGTATTTCAGAAAGAGTAAGATACAGAAGCAGATCTCACCATTCCTTCCTTTACAGGTGATCACAATCTGGTTCCCAAGACAGGACTTACGAATGTGAGACAATTATGAAACAAGATCATACACAATGAGATGCAAATACATTAGATGCTAAAAGAGTGTCATTGATATTAAAAGAGAAGGAAAAAATCGGTGGGGATCACAGTTCTTAGGGAAGGCCCTGCAGAAGAGCAACTTGAGTGGAATCTTGAAATTCTGACAGCATTTCACTGAAGAAAAGTTAGGGCAAAGATCTTTAGGTAAGAGAAAGCTCATGAGTGACAACATGTAAGTGGAAATGAGCAAGTTGTGAATAGGAGAAGGTAAAACAGGCAGAAAGTAAGTATGAGGTGCACAGAAAGGAGAATTTTAGACAATTTGAATAAAGTTATGTAATTTGGACTTTGTCCAGTAGGCTTTCTGAAGCTATTTAGTAATATTAACATTAGTGCTATTACTAACAATAACTTTTTATTATTGAGTAATCCTTAAGGTATAGACATTGTCTAAGCATTTTACATGCACTACTTCATACAATTTTTACAGCAACCCTATATGGTAAGAATCATGACTGTTCCCATTTTAAGATGAAGTGTTGAAAATTCAAAGAGTTTTAGAAAATTCCCCAGGTCCATACAGTGGGATTTGAATCAGAGCTGTCCAACCTCACAACTTCAGTTCTTCACTCTAATGGCATAGTCCCTTGGGCAAGAGAGTGGAGAGATGAAATCTAGTCTTTTCCACACTGGTAGTAATTAACAAGTGAATATTAGATACTGGTGTTCTTAAGGTTACATATGAGAGACATGATATCTGATTTTCCAGAATGGAGGTGATGTTATAATTCTGGAGCCCCTACCAATCAAGATATCATGCTAGTTGTTCTGCTTATGGTAACTCACCGAATGCCACAGACCCCTGTAGTAGGGTAGATGTTCTTTCTCTCACACACACACATGTGCACACACACACTCATACACAATTGAACAATTTCACTAAGGTCTGGAATGACTAGATAACCTATACTCAGGGTCATGTATATGGCAGAGCTGATATTCATATCCAAATCTATCTCTTTCCTAAACTATGGGTTGGCAAACTCCAGCCTGCAAGCCAAATCTCGCCCAAAACCTGTTTTTGTATGGTCCATGCTAAGAATGTTTTTATATTTTTAAATGATGGAAATACTCAAAAGAAGAATATTTCATGACACATGAAAATTCTGTGAATTCCAGTTACTGTGTCCATAAATAAAATTTTATTGGAACACCATGCCCATGTATTTAGGTATTGTCTCTGGTTGTTTTCATACTACAACAGCAGAGTTGAGTAGTTGCAACAGAGACTGTCTGGTGTACAAAGCCTAAAATACTTACTGTCTGGCTCTTTACACATAAAATTTTCCAACCCTGTCCTAAATCATGATCTTTCTACTATGTCACTCTGCCTTTCATTATATTGTGCTATCTCTAAAACATACACGTCTGACGGAGTGAAGAAAGAAGGTCAGCTAGGCTACAAGAGTACCACAAAAAAAGTAAAGGACATTTCCCCATCATTTTAAATTTGAGATTTGTAATAACTGGCCCGTAGAAGACTATTTATTTCCTCCTAGGCTGTAGACCTGAAATGCAAGTGCAGAGTGATGGGCAAAAAAATGTGCTATAAAGAGTATTTTAGGAAGATTTTTCTGGAAAAAAGAAGTAAAGTGGATCAGAGACAAGAAGTCCAGTTGGACGATCAGGTGTTGAAATCTCAAGCTGCTGCAATGTTTGTGGCATGATAGTTACACCTCTAATCTGAGTCATATGGCCAACTGTTTCTATGGGAGAATATTTGGGAAAAATAAAAATAAGAGGTTTAGTATTATATTTTCAGTGTTCATTATCTTTCAGAACATTTGCCTACCCAGGTTTCAAACAACTGGCCACTTACAAAGATATTTTAACCCAGATATGGCATCTCTTCAGCTATTCACGTTAACTCAGACATCAAGAGGACCATTCCCTGAAAGCCTTCAACTTCGTGTGCTGTACTTCTTGTGATAAACCTGAGTAAGAACCACGCACTACAAAACTCTTCACTCAAGTAGTATATGCCTCAGTGTTTGGAGACCACGTCTGCAGATATTTCAATCATCAGCAACGTGGAGACATTGGATACATTTATCAGTTTTGCATCCACTGTGTATCATGTTCTCAAACATTAAGGCAGAGTCTGGACCCAGTATGTATCTCATATGCTGTATGAGAAAGCAAGGTTTTGTCATTCAACGCACAATTTAGCAACCACAAATTATGGAGTGTCAGATTCCAGCCCATAATCTTTTACAG
This sequence comes from Propithecus coquereli, assembly GCF_000956105.1. NCBI lineage: Eukaryota > Metazoa > Chordata > Mammalia > Primates > Indriidae > Propithecus > Propithecus coquereli. The sequence goes on along the minus strand of NW_012150652.1, from coordinate 344,497 downwards.
ATAGCAAATCCTAACAATAACAACATTGTGTTGAAAGAAAAATACTGCTGCCTAGTATTTAAGAATCTAATTCTGAAAAGGCTTTTTTTTTTTTTTTGAGCTAATGTGTCACATTGTCAAGGTTGTGTCAACCATAAAGATGATATGTCAAAATGACAATCAGTTTACTAAGGTAAAAATAAATGTGTTTTCCCCTAAACTGCAGTTTGCTTAACCTCATTTTAAAAATAAACTGCCTAAAGCAGACAGGAAGAATATTTGGGCATTACCAGTTGTTCACATTTGAGCACCACTATCTAAAAAAAGCACACACCAGGGGCTTTTAAGAAGGGGCTGTGCAATGCTTTTTCATTAGGGTCAGTCTGTCAGGTAATTATCTCCTGTATTTGGACTATAGTCTTCTTTTTTATTTATTAATTTTTTGTCTGTGCTAGAGAAAGCCAAAAGAACTGCCCCATGCCCAACCTCACTTTTTGGTTCTCAGTGAAGTTTTCCTGGTGTCAGCTCATGCCCCAGGTTCTTTATGGGCTTGAGAGCCTAAATGTTCTTCCACATCAGGTCAGCTTTTCATTTCAAGATGTCTATTGTGCAGAGTCAAAAGAGCAGCCTCCATAGACGGCGACAGGAAAAAGTGAAGGGGATTTGAGAAGAAAGGGGACAGTGGGGTCTTGCATTCATTTGAAAAGGGTCAGGGGAAACTGTTAGGCATAGTCAAACAAATATGCTATCACAGGACTTCCTCCTCTGGCCCACTTATTGAGAAGTCATTTATATATAGATTTATAAACAGCCTGGATAAATAATATTTTCTATCTATAAATAGGACAAGTTTCAAAGGCATAAAAATGCTATGATTAATAAAATTGGATTTTATTTAAAATATGACAGTTGATGCATAAGAGTTTTTTACATTTATGTTTTTTTTTTTTTTTAAATAAACAGTAACTAATAAAGCACAACTCCCAGCCCTTGGATGTCTGGAATTTTTGATATCTAAAAACAGTGCTCACACTCAAAAACTTTGGGAAACAAAATTATTTAGAAAACAAAATATCCAAAACATCAGAGAAAAAAATACACACTATTCTATGGTTAGTGATGCACAGAGCAACGGAATTTGTCTTCTAAACTAGTTAGCTTTTATAGTGGATTATTAAACAGATGGTTTTAGAAAAGTGGTGATCACTGTGAACCAGCATAAATTTACTACAAACAAACAAATCATGGCAAACAAATCTAATTTCCTTTGACAAAAGGGTTACAAGACTGATTGGCCAATAAAGCATTGCAGAGATTCTATATCTGGGTTTCAATAACACAGATGACAAAGACACCAGTGATATTCTGGTCACCAAAAGGAAAATGTGGGCCAGATAATAGTATGGATTATCAGTTGGGACACTTTTGGCAAATGACGGAAACGTAGTGCCAACTGGCTGAAGCAGAAGAGTTCTCATTATGGCTCATGTAACAGAAAAGTCCAGACCTGGATTTGACTGTGGAACAGCTGGATCTAAAAACTCAAAAGGTGTAACGAGGATTTGGTCCCTTTCTCTTTAGCTCTTGGCTCTCCTTTTATGTCTGTCACTTGCATGCTTAGCTAGGCCCTCTGAACATGGTGACTCTTAGCAATTCCAATATTATGTCCTCCCAGTTTCAATTCCAGTAAAACAGTCTCTCTTCCCAATCATTCTACAAAGGTCAGGAATTTCATCTCAATAGACTGATTTAGATTATGTTTCCAATCCTTTAGCCAGTGGAATTCAATATTCTCATTGACCAAGTTTGGTCTCATGACAAGCCTGGGGACCAGGGATAGACTCAGTCCTTAAAACCATGTATAGTAAGAATGGCAGAAGAATGGGTCCTCAAGAAAAAGACATCGTCAGAGGAAGAAGAAATGGAGTTTGGACAGCAAAACCAACAAATGCCTACTCCATAGGGAGATTTTATGTAGGGACCCGAATATCAACTTGAACAAGTGTTTGATATTGCAGGGCTCTGCCTTTGGTTTGGTACCTTATTAAAATCATTGATGTAATATTTATCACATTTTCAGTTGATATAAGTTTGATGAATGTGATGAATGCCTTAATTATGACTCAAAAATGAGTTTGACATGTTAAACTTGTGGGGCCAAAACTAAGATGATGGAAGTTTACATGCCATAGGGATAAGGTTTTGTCTTGATGGTCAAAAGTTAATTATAGAAGTAGAGGGTAGAGGAAAGTTGGGATGACAGTAGTTCATTTGAAAAAGACCCAGAGGTTTGAGTTAACCGCAAGGTCAATGTGAACTTGCAAAAGCAGTCTTTAGGCTATGGTATTAAAATGTAATATTCAGATCAAGGTCAGTCAGTAATAGCTTCTCTATTTTCTGTGCAAGCCTGATCAGATTGAGAATGTTATGTAGCATTCTGGGTGTTCTATTCTGATTTTGGATGATCTCCTTTTTCACGTTTAACACAATTTATAATTATATATTTATGTTGTGTTTTGATTCATGTTTATCTTCCTCCTCTTGAATATAAATTTTTTGAGGCCAGAGTCCGGGTGTGTGTGTGTGTGTGTGTGTGTGTTTTACTACTGGATCACTATATGGTAGCATCAATAGATATATTTTATAGGAAAAAACAAAATTGAAAAGTGTCCTGAAGAAGATGAAGAAGAAGGAAAGTAATTTGAGAACTCTTTTATGAGAAGAAGAGATGAAACAACACATAGGCTTAGCTTGAAGAAGGAAGACATTGAAATAATATGGTTTCTGTCTTTAAACTTTGAAAGGCTTGTGGATAAGCAAATAGTGCTCACAGACTGGCACTCTCTTTTTCTTTAACCATTCAAACTGAGCTTAGATGATCCGCTCTTAAGGATGCTGTACAAGGAGTTCCAATTGGGTGAGAGGAAAGATGACTATCTTGTACAGCTCCTTGCAGTTTTGAAAGGGTGAGATATTCTAATTCTACAAATGTTACCAAGCTCCTGGGAGCCTCACTTAGTGCCTTGTCCAGTCATGTCAAATTAGTACCATTCTTGGGAGATACAGTTGTACTGAGCCATATATCTTTGTGCAGCACATAGATCCATTTTGTGCAGCTATAACAGAATACCTGAGACTGAGTAATTTATAAAGAACAGAGATTTATTTCTTACAGTTCTGGAGGCCAGGATGTCCAAGGTTGAGGGGCCCACATCTGACAAGGGCCTTCTTGCTGCATCATCCCATGGTGGACGGGCAAGAGATTGAGCTCACAGCTCAAGTGCTTTTATAATTGGTACTAATCTGTTCATGACAGTAGAGCTTTCATGACCTAAACACCTCCCTTTAGGCCCCATCTTTCAACACCATTGCCTTGGGGATTAAGTTTCTAACATATGCTTTTTACTGGACACATTCAAATCATAGCACCATGCAAAAGTCAGAAACTCATAATTGCCTGTGCCAAAGGTTTTAATTGGTGCCTGGTTTTCCTATAATGGAATGCAAAGGAACCTCATTCTCTTAAAAGTGGAGGAGTAAGAAAATCATTCTTTGGCTTATGTGGAAATAAGCATAAGGCTTCAAGTGAAGTTCCT
>NW_012150652.1:338393-338902 GCF_000956105.1 Propithecus coquereli | reverse complement strand
CTCTTTAAATTAGTTATTTTTGCCAGTTTCACCATCAAACAATTCATTTCTTAAGTAGGTCTCATTAAAGATACCACAATCTATGGCTATTCAACTGGACAAGCATCACGTCCATTTTCTCAGGTACCAAGGGAAAAAAGGTTCATCCTGTTGGAGAATTCTCAACCCCTTCAGTGTCAATTGGTACCTTATTTATTTCTATAGAATTTCTTGTTGCTTTCTCTTTCGTCTTCTACCCAGAATGCCAGAATAAAAGTCATATTCCATCCTTGATTTGCCACAACAAGTCTCAGTGGTGTTTTGTACTTAAATCAAAAGCCCAGAATAGTCCTTTAGAAGCCTTTAAATAAACAAATGGATGTGGGAAAAGGATATATTTTCTTACTGCTCCTGAGAATTTTCTTCAACTCTCATTGGTTGCTCATGAACAAAGAACATTTTTTTCTATTTCTCTTGATGTTTTAAACTTTGTGTTTTCTTAGCATCTAGGCTTTTTTTTTTTTTTTTTT
>NW_012150652.1:293296-337868 GCF_000956105.1 Propithecus coquereli | reverse complement strand
ACTGCGACATTGGAGAATAGTCTGAATTAAAAATTCCAATTGATGGTGCGTCAAAATAAAATCTAAAAAGATGATGAGGGGGAATGTGGTGTCGCGGGAGCTTTCCTTCAGTACTTTAGTGTGTTTATAATCACCCAGTAAACATGTGAAGCCCCAACATGTCCAAATGATTAATTTAAAAAAGAAACAAAGCAAGAGAAATTTGGTATGTGCAATCCAGTGGCCTACTTCAAAGATTCCATGAGAAGAGAACACTTTGTGATGGAAATTCTCTTCCTCTGGGGTTTCCCATTGCTATTCGATAATCAAGATGCTTTTCCCATATTTTTCCTGGCATAGTACAGCCTTGTCTTCTAAAGAAGCCAGACAATTCTTGAAAAAAAAAAAAAAGGAGAAGATGATAGAAATCATTACAGAGTCAGTTTTATGGAAACCATGTCACCTTGGGGATCACACGCTATATCAGTGCTGTGGTGATTCACATGGTGGTAGGTTGCTTTGTATAATGTTTGTGTGCTTTGAAACCAAAGAGGAGCATTTTAATTAATTTCAAGTTCTATTTTGCTCATTCCTGTCAACCACAGACTATTTATGAAACGTTTAAAAGCCAGCTTATCCTATGAACATTTCTAGTCTTAACAATTGGATTTAAACTTGACCTTGATCCCCAAGCTTACCTCCAAAACTCTAAGTGTGCTGTTTTGTCACATCATTATTTCACTGATGTATTCAAACCTTGCCGTAGTTATTTCTTCCCCACCTCTCTCCACTGCTAGATTGTGAGCCTTGAATAGCTGGAATCTTCTCCCCCTGCAAGTCCTGTCACCCTGAACTACTCACTCGGTCCGCCAGACTTCACTGATTATTTTCATGACGGTAGGGTTTGTAGATGCTCTTCTGCCTGAGGTGCATTTTCTTCCCTTGGTCACCTGGAAGTTCCAATTACCTTCTCTGGGAATTTGTCCCCGTCTGGCCCCACCTCAGCCACCTAAGTGGGATCTAATGTTTCATCGTCTGTGTTGTGGAAGCACTTTGTACATATCTTCCATTCAGCACACATCATGTAATAGCCTAAATTATCTTCACTTCTCCATTCCTTTTCTATCTCTTTATGACTCAAGTGTTGAGCAGAATTCTTGGTGTAAAAAATAGATGTTTGGTAAATGTTTCTTGCTTCTCTTGAAGCAAGGGAACTTGCTTAACTCATTACCTCACACAATTCTTTGTTATGAACAGACACTGAATAACATTGGTGAAATAGAATGATATATTTTCCTAAAATTATCTCCCCATTTGTGTAATAAACATGGTATAATAGACATATTGAGTTGTCTGTTGAGTTTATAACAATCTTTCTTTCCCTGAACAGTCATTTTATATCAAGCCTGAGCTGCTTGTGGCCATACATGATAGGTATAGGAAAAGGCACCTTGACCCAAGCTGGAACAATGAAATTTCATTCCACCAAATGAGGATGGTGGAGGAGAGTTTGGAGAGAAAGAGGCATTTCAATTGAGAGTCTATCTTTGAGTGGCTGGACATGTAGTATGTAACTTTGAGATCTGTCAACAACTGTATTCAATTGTACAAACTGAAGAGACTAAGGGAGCTAGGCTGGAGAGATATTTACAGAGGAGCAGAAAGGAAATGCAGAGGGAAAAAGTATAGACCATCTTCCTGCTCTTGCCTTTGTACCTGTTTTAGGGAACTGACTACATTGCTGTCCTTGGTTTTGTGCTGTCCTTCAGTTTTCTGTATCCTGATAATAAACTCTTCCTATTCTGTTTTCTCCAGATAAGTTGATTATTTACTTATGCCAAAAACAATTCTTAATTGTTTCAGAAGAAAAAGTTGTTTTTAGGCATATAAATTGTCTTAGGGAAGATGATTGTCAGAAATGATCTTTCACACTCCTCTCACTGTCTTTATTAGTTGTTTATTGCTGCTGTAACAAATTACCACAAACTTGATGCCTCAAAATAATGCAGATTTATTTAGTATCTGACAGTTCTGAAGGTCAAAAGTCTGACACAAAAGTCATGGTATCAGCAGGGCAGCATTCCATTCTGAAGATTCCAGGGGAGAATCCATTTCCTTGCCTTTTCTCGCTCCTAGAGATTGCCCACATTCTTTAGCTCATGGTCACCTTCCTCCATCTTCAAAAACAGCAACAGTGGGTTGAGCCTTCTTACATTCCATGACTTCAACTTCCTCTTCTGCCTCCCTCCATTCTTGAGGACTATGTAATTACATTGCCCCCTCACCGCATCCTGCCAATAACTCAGTATAATATAATATCCTCATCTCCAAGTCCTTATCTTGAGCACATCTGTAGATTACCTTTTGCCATAAAGAAACATATTCACACATTCTGGGGATTAGGATGTGGACATGCTTGAGAGGGTTGGATGGGCATTATTCTACTTGCTACCCTGCCTCTTAACCCAAGAAGCATGAACTTTATTATTTTTTTTGCTGTATACCCCAACTCACCCCCCTCAAAAATGAAAACACAAATAAACCAGAATGCAGATTCCATAAAAACCTGAAATTTGTCTGACTTATTTATTATCATTTTCCCCAGTACCTATGACAAAGCCTGGTACAGCATAGGTGCTCAATAAATATCTGATAAAAATTGAATTAAATCAGCCCCTCCATAATCCTAGGTACTTTAAAAAATCTTTTATTAGGAAAGATTTAAAGCTAGCACATCAGTAAACTATTTATGGTATTTAACATCTAACCTTGTTGGAAGCTTATGATGTCTACATGCGTGGGCTTTGGGTCAATAAAATAAAATCATTATCTTCTTGCATGACATAGAAAGTTAGAAACACTCAATAGTTTACCATGTGCCAAACACTGTCCTAAGCACTTTACATGCATGTTCTCATTTTATTTTCATAAAAGAGAAGAATACCTGCATAGCAGAATTATGAAAGGCTTCCCATAGGGAGTGAAATAGGATTTGAGCATGTCTTTCTGCCTATTCTGTGGCAGGAAGAATACTGTCTAGTTCCAAATATGCCCATGTTTTAACTCCCCCAAAATGTCTGTGTCCTAATCCTTGGAAACTGTGAATATGTTAGGTTACATGGCAAAGGGGAATTAAGATTGCAGATGGAATTAAGGTTGCTGATCAGCTGACTTTAAAATAGAGAGAGTGTTCTGGATCATTCAAGTGGGCCCAATGTAATCATAAAGGTCCTTAAAAGTGGAAAAGGAAGGGAGAAGAGAGTGAGAGAGAGATGTTACTATGAAGGAACAATCAGAAAAATGCAGCCTTGCTGGCTTTAAAGGAGGAAGGAGGCCATCAGCCAAGGAATGCAGGCAGCTTGAGAACGTGGAGAAGGAAAAGCAATAAATTCACCCTTAGAGCCTCCAGGAAGGGACACAGCCCTAAAGATGTCTTGATTTTATCCCAGTGAGGCCCATGTTGGTACTTCTGATAGTTCTGACTTCTGCACAACTGTGAGACAATAAATGTGTTGCTTTAATCTACTAAACTCATGGAAATCCATTACAGCAGCAAATAGAAAACTAATACTGACCCATTTCTTATTGCCCCTTGTGCATGTCACTACATTAGCTACCTCTTAAAAAATTGACTCCTTTCATATTCTCATTTTAGTGAAATCAAACTTTCTCTAATATAATTTTCTTTGGAACAATCATTGCTGGAACTTTGCTTTTCTCATTTCTCTTGTTTCATGAGACAAAAAGGTCAGAGTTTGGGCATGGTGGCTCACACCTGTAATCCTAGCACTCTGGGAGGCTGAGGGGAGGACCACTTGAGTTCAGGAGTTTGAGACCAGCCTGAGCAAGAGCGAGATCCCTTTTCTACTAAAAATAGAAAAATTAGCTAGGCGTCGTGGCTACTCGGGAGTCTAGGGCAGGAGGATCATTTCAACCCAGGAGTTTGAGGTTGCTGTGAGCTAGGCTGACACCACAGCACTCTACTCAGGGCAACAGAGTGAGACTCTGTCTCAAAAACAAACAAACAAACAAACAAACAAACAAACAAACAAAACCAAAAGAAGGGCAGCATGCACCTTTCTTAGGTGTATTTCCAGTTTTTCTTCTAAGAATTAAAAATCTATTAGTCTTATCCTTCTAACACCTTGGCCTCACAGCCTCTCAAAATTCTTAATTCCTAAGAATTAAGGAATAGCTCCAATTCCCTTCTCTTTCAGGAACCAACACCAAGGTCTCCATCTGGACTTAGAACCTTAACTACAGTTTAGGAGTGGTGTGGAAGGGGCAGCTAAGAGAGTGATTTCAGGAAGGTATATGCTACTCATCTGTCCTCCACTTAGCAGGTTTCTTGCCTAGTAATACTGATTGTTTGAAAATGAGGTAATATGGCTCTCTTCTCTTTTCCCTAAACATTCCTTAGTATCTGTATTTACAATAGTAGCCTTTGACTGTTTCTTTCATCTTCTTTATTTACCTTAATCTTCTGTCTCTCTTTTTTCCACCTATACCTTCTGCTTTTTCCTAATCCAAATTTGGGTACCCACCTCCAAGGCATAGGGAAGAGCAACCAAATCTGAAGGCTCACTGATGTGTCAGGACCATGGACAGTGGTATCTTTTGCCTAGGAAACCACAAACGTCGTTAAAAACTGTTTTTGTTCATGTCTTTGCCCACTTCTTGATAGAGTTGTTTGTTTTTTTCTTGGTGATTTTCCTGAGTTCTATATACATTCTAATTATCAGCCTTTTATTGGATGTGTAGCATGAGAATATTTTTTCCTGTTCCGTAGGTTGTCTGTTTGCTCTCATGATAGTTTCCTTGGCTGTGCAGAAGCTTTTTAATTTGATCAGGTCCCATTTATTTATTTTTGTTGTTGCTGTGATTGCCTTTGGGGTCTTCTTCATAAATTCTTTGCCTAGACCAATGTCTATAAGAGTTTTTCCAACATTTTCTTCTAGAATGCTTATAGTTTCATGCCTTAAGTTTAAGTCTGTTATCCACTGTGAGCTGATTTTTGTGAGAGGTGACTGGTGCAGATCCTGTTTGAGTCTTCTACATGTGGCTATCCAATTTTCTCAGCATCATTTATTGAATAAGGATTCTTTTCCCCAGCATATGTTTTTGTCTGCTTTTTCAAAGATGAGATGGCTATATGAGGATGGTTTGGTATCTGGGTTCTCAGTTCTGTTCCATTGGTCTATGTCTCTGTTCTTGTGCCAATAAGAAGACAGACTAATGGTCAAAAAACATAGGAAAAAATGCTCAACATCTCCAATCATCAGGGAAATGCAAATCAAAATCATAATGAGATAGCACTTAACTCCAGTGAGAATGGCCTTTATCAAAAAGTCCCAAAACAATAAATGTTGGCATGGTTACAGAAAGATAGGAACACTCATACACTGCTGGTGGGACTGCAAACTAGTACAACCTCTGTGGAAAGTAATATGGAGATATTACTTTATATGTAATATGGAATAATAAATAATGTATATAAGTTACATATATGTGTGTGTGTGTGTGTGTGTGTAAATATATATATATGTAATATGGAGATACCTCAAAGAACTACTAGTAGAACTATCATTTGATTCAGAAACCCCATTACTGAGCATCTACCCAAAGGAACAAAAGACATTCTATAAAAAAGACATCTGCACTAGAATGTTTATAGCAGCACAATTCACAATTGCAAAGATGTGGAAACAACCCAAGTGCCCATCAATACATGAGTGGATTAATAAAATATGGTACATGTATACCATGGAGCTCTACTCAGGCACAAAAAACAATGGTGATATAGTACCTCTTGTATTATCCTGGCTAGAGCTGGAGCCCATTCTACTAAGCGAAGTAGCACAAGAATGGAAAAACAAGCACCACAAGTATTCACCATCAAATTGGTATTAACTGACTTAACTGACCAACATTTAAGTGCACATATAGTAGTAACATTCATCAGGTGTTGGGCAGACGGGAGGGAGGAGGAGGGAATGGATATACTCACACCTAATGGGTGCAGTATGCACCATCTAGAGGATGGACATGCTTGAAGCTCTGACTCAGGTGGGGCAAAAGCAATATATGTAACCTAAACATTTGTACCCCTGTAATATGCTGAAATAAAAATAAATAAAAATAAAAACTGTTTTATTTTAAAATTCATTTTTAAATTTACCTCTTTTCTTCAAGCCTCCTTTCTTCACACATGTCCTATTCTCTCAAGCCACCCCTCTCTGGCTTCAAATACGTCGCTACTAGCTGATCAATTGAAGATATTCATTAACACAGATTGTTTCCTACTTAGTATTTCCATTTGTCCTCTTCTCAGGCTCATTCCCTGGTTTCTTCTGTCTTCCCTTTCCACTGTTCGATCCCCAAAGAATTGCAGAGACTATACAGGGATTTCAAATTTATGTTACTCAGCCTCCTTTGAACCTCACCTGTGAATTGTTTACATCATTAAATCATAAGAAATTTTTACATGTCAGAAAAAATATACATATGTAAGTAAAAGTGATCAAATTACAGGCAATTTTATAAGGTTTGACCTAACTAATTTTTTATTCCAAATAATATATCCAGTAGAGTTTCAAAATCTTTTCAACAGTCTCAAATTAACAGCCCCACATCTATTTCCTCCTTGCCTTGAATAAATCATTTTCTTTCTATTTCACTGACTAAGTTAGGTGGTCACAAGAGAGGAATTCGCTCAATTTTTCTTCTTACTTCTTTAGAATTTCTTACTTTTTTTCCCATATCCACTTTCTCTCTAATCTCAGTGCAGTCCCACCAACCTCAAATCCAACAAGACCTACCCCTGTTTTGTTTCTCAAGCCATACTATCTCAGCTCAAATGTTTTTTAATTATCCTTCATATTCACCTTGACCACGTGATTATGTCCTTGCTTTTTGCCTTCAAACCTATTCCGTTTTCCTTTCTTAAGTGAAGCTGCCCTTGACACCGCTACTGCTTACTGAACTATCAGATAACTTAAGGGTGAAAAAAAGAAAATCTTCTACATTCTCTGACTTCATTTTTCTTAACCCCACCAAATCAGGTTTCAGCCCTCATCGCTCAAAGGAAAACACTCTCTCCAGGTTCACTGAGGATTCTTTAATTAACAGATTTGATGGTTTTTCCCCTCAGCGTCATCCTGACCCTTGCCATATCCACAGTTATCGCTGTGTATACATTCTCAGTACCTTCCCCTTTCTCTGTTACCTCTCTTCTTCTTGGCTCCTCCCACTCCCAGCCGAGGTGGTCTCTATACTTTGCTCTTCGGTCAATACAGTGCTGTTTTCGAGAATTTTCTATTCTTGTATCGTTTTTTGATTATTTCTGTGTTTGTTTTGAAAATTCGCCTTTCCTCTTAGTTCCATATTCTTTTTCTTTTGTCCTTTTAAATTTCTGTTTTTCTCCCAGGGTACAATTGAAAATAAATATTGTAACTTTCCATTAGATCCTTTCTATTTCATCTTTCTAATGTTTTACATACCCCTCCTCTCCTTTTAATACATTAAAATATTGGGTGGAGTGACCTGTCAATATTGTAGTTACTATTTTATCCTCAAAGAATTGCAGAGAATATATATAGACTTCAAATTTATGTTACTCAGCCTCCTTTGAACCCCACCTGTGAGTCATTTATATAATTAGGTTAAACCATATGAAATTTTTACATGTCAAAATAAAAAAATATATATGTAAGTAAACATGGTCAAATTATACGCAATTTTATAAGGTCTGACCTAATTTTTTATTCCAAATAATATATATTCCAAATAAAATATTCTTATATCGTACTATGTGTGTGTGGTGTGTGTGTAGGGGAGAATGGTGGTAGATATGGGGTTCAGGAATTAAATATACAAGGTCAACATTTATATTATATTATTTTCTTGGAGTTTTACTTTGTGTATTAGCATATTAAAGGCTCGGAAAAACCCTTCAGTTAATAAATCTGTTTAACTCTGTTTAACCCAATGTTCCCAAACTGATTTGACCTCATAACGTCCTGTTGAACACACAGGGAAAAGTCATCATAACGTAACAGTTATTTTCTTTGGAGTCTGACAGACCGTTCAAATCCTGAGTTTGCTACTTATTAGCTCTGTGGGCAAGCTACTTAGCCTCTCTGGGCTTCTACTTCTCCAGAAATAACAGCAACTACCTTGAAACCATCTTCTAAGGATTAGAGAGAGTGCAAATAAAATGCTTCACATGGTATTTAGTACACAATAAGTGCCTCATAAATGTTAGTATCATCAATGTCCTCATTATTATTATGTTATAATTATTATGTATGTGTTTTATATAGGCTATATTACAGGATACAATTGAAGTCTCCATGACTCATATATTCCTGATAGAATATCTTGTACATTGTTTTACTCAATAAATACAGGGTTAAAATGTATGATATATATATTAGACGGGTGACATACAGGAAAAGAAATAATTATTTAAATTTTTCTCTGTTAATGTCATGTCATCAATGACCCAATCTGAGTTGAGGAGGTAAAATTTTCCTGCAAATAAATAAAAACTCTGACTCAGCCTGTGTCTAAAAACCACAACTATTTTGCAGTGGAAGAATTCCCACAGTTAATAGATGGTTTATAAGCACTTTGGAAAAACAGCTAGGAAATTAAAATGTATTATTTTCATCATTAACTGCTGTTTTCAAAATAGTTACTTCAATGAATTCATTTCCCACTCCTTTATTGTATGCTAGTGTGTTTGCTATTCTTATTAAATCAGTGTGCATCCATGGCCACAGAATGATGGAGTTTCTAATATGCCTTCCAACAACACTTAAGACATTTCAAAAGGATGTCACATAATTGCTCTGACTGTGCAGTGATGCACACATCTTCAATGCAAACAGAGTTTCTAAGACCTCTTTGGTTTTTGTGTTGATTTGGCTGATAGAACCTCTGTGATTTAGTTTCCTAGGATATAAATTAAAGCCAGAAAAATAGTACCATATTCTGTATGATAAAAGAACAAATGTGTTTTAGAGGCAAGCATTAACAGTAAAACAAATAAATAAGCTAATAGAAAGCATAATTTATTTCATATCATCAAAATCTAAGTCTGAACCCAAATAGTCAAATGTGTTTAAACAAAAATGGGTAAATAAGTTTTTCTGAAGATAATTTAGAATAATAATTTGCACTAGTATATCATTTTTCCAATGTGTGTGTAAATCAGCCTCTTCCATCTTTTTTAAATGTACTCAATTAAGTCTACACAGGCTGAGTTACACCTGCTATGTGGATCATGATGACAGCCCAACCAACTTCCCCTTCTCACTAAAACTGCTCCATGAACAGCATCCAGCTCAAGGAAGCTACTGTGTGTATCAGAGCAAGACTGCCTCAAACAGTAGACCTTGTATTTTCTGTTCTTTCTGCTTGGAATGTTTTTTTTTTTTTTTTTGGTCAAAGGCATCATAGCGTTTTAATTAAAAGCTGAGATTTAGGTTCAAATTCTGGTTCTGACATTTATAAGCTTTGACCTTGAGTGATGACTTAATCTCTATATGTTTCAGACTCCTGTCCTATAAAACTGATTAAAAATACTATCAACCTCTTAGAAAGATTGTGAGGATTAAATGATTGGGTGTGTTCATTTAGAGCAATGTCTGCATAGGGTATCAATACATGTATTCATTTATATCATCATGATCATCAGCACCATCACCATCCTCATCATCTTCTTCACATCCTGCAGGTCTTGGTTTGACTGTTGCCTCCTCAGAGAGGCCTACTCTGACCAACCCATCTAAAGTAGTCCCCGGATCATTTTTGTCCTAGCAGTTATCACTATCTAAAAGTAACTTGTTTTCATTTTTCCCTTCTCTTTCCTTCACAGAGCAGGGTTTTATTGCTTTGTTTAATGTTATATCCTAATATCCTAGTGCCTAATGGAGAACCTTGTGTATTGTAGGTGCTCAACAAATATTGTGATAATGTTCCATGATATGGTCTGGCTTAAAGAAATCTACCTAATAATATTTAAATCAATAGAAATGGCTTTCTCCAAGATTTTGGTGTAAATAGTATGTACATACTAGTCTCTTGTGAGTGAGAGGAGAATTCAGTAGATACCAGCATGAAATCAAGATGTGATGAACTAGATCCCAGGAAGTCTAAGCTTTTGAGTTACAGGAGCTTCCATGGGCACCCAAACAATAAAGTCCCATTTAATTAAGTTGGACTGATTGGGTCTCTATTCCTATCAAAGATGCTTAAATGACACAACTGTAAGTTCTTTGTTCCAGAACTCTATTTCAACTCAGACCGAATTATTGTATGCTGAAATAAAATGAAAAGACATGCTATATTCTATTCACACAAATATGAAAATTAAATTAGAAAATTGGAAATTTGCAACCAGCATGGGTAAGCAAGCAAAAATGGAAGAGGAGTCAATACTTTTCCATGGTCTCATGGGGCCTTGTATTTGTTGGTTAATTAGAAGGATCTGAAGTGTTGAACTTTCTTTCTCTAGGGGATAGTTTAAAAATTTCTATATTTCCCGGAGGAATAGCCATATTGTTTCACTCTCATTTTTTGATAGGGAAATAAGGACACAAGCAAGCCAATTAGCGTTTCTGGATTCAGAGTCTTCAGAATTTTAGAGTGGGCAGGGCCTCCCAACAACTTTATTTTAAAGGTGAAGAAAATGAGACTCAGTAAGAAAAATGCCTTGCTCAAATTTATGCACAATTAGTTTAGGTCTTTCTCCTGTGATAAACTGTATTTTTCTCTCACTATAAGATAGAAAAATAAGCTCATGATAGGATTCAGCTCAAAATCATTAACATAAAATGTAACACCAGTTGGTAAAAGCAATAACCAACAATGGTAGTAATGACCAGTAACTGGGCACTTACTTGATTCAGGCATTACCATTGATAATTTGTGCATATTAAACTCGGAGAACTCCCATGAAGGCATTATCATTATTGCCATTTTGAAGATGGGGAAAGAGAGGCTTAGAGGGGTTGCTTTGTCTGTGATCACTCAGCTAATATTAATAAATTGCTGAATCAGTGTTTGATTCCCAATCTGATTGCCAAGCCCATGCCCCTGACTGTGCGGCAAACTGTAGCTCCAGGAGCCAATTCTGGCTTAATGCTTATTTTTCTGTGGCCCAAAGTTAAAAATATTTTTTACATTTGTAAATGGTTTAAAAAAAAAGGACATTTGATGACACATGAACATTATACAAAATTTAAACTTCAGGATCCATAAAGTTTTACTGAAATATAGCTACACTTATTCATATACATATTGTCTGTGGCTGCTTCCACACTTTCATAGAAGCACTGAGTAGTTACGACACAGATCACTTAGAATACAAAGCCTAAAATACAGTTGTACCCCCTTATCTGTAGGGAATATGTTCTAAGACCCTCAGTGGACTCCCCAAGCCACAGAGAGTGCTGAATGCTATTTATACTATTTTTCCCATAGATACATACCTATGATAAAGTTTAATTTATAGATGAGTCACAATAAGAGATTAACAACAATAACTAATAATAAAATAGAACAATTACAAACAATATATCAGCATCGCTACCCTTGTGCTTTGGGGCCATTATCAAGTAAAATAAGGGTTACTTGAACACAAGCACTGCAATGCTAGGACAGTCATTCTGATAACCAAGCTGGTTACTAAATGACTAATGGGCAAGGAGTGTAGATAGCATGGGTACACTGGACAAAGGCATGATTCATGGTCCTGTGTGGGCAGGATTATGGCGCTACTCAGAACGGTGCGCAATTTAAAACTTATGAATTGTTTATTGCTGGAACTTTCCATTTAATATTTTTGGACCAAGTTTGACCATCGGTAAACTGAAACCACAGAAAGCAAAGCCGTGAAAAAGGGGAGACTACTGTGTTTACCATCTTACCCTTTACAGAAAGAGTTTGCAGGCCGCTATTCTTAATCATTTGGCTATATTGTCTTTCAATGTTTACAATAAGAATATTGGGATGGAAAACGGTACCTACATGAAGAGGACAATTGCCCGTTTCTCCAAAATGAGGACAATCCTATTTATTAAGGGAAGATTATGTCTAAGAGCAATAATTTGGGGCAATGGAAACAAACTCTCCGCTTTACTCTAGCCAAGATAATCATGTTATCCTTAAATAGGTCATAGTCATGTCCGTTAGCTGTTTTCTCACCCAGCTCACCCAACAAGAGCAAAAATAATTCACGTCTACTCTACAACAGTGATTCACAAAGCATGCTCCAGATCCAGGGACCCTTGGGAATCCCCGAGACCCTTATAGAAGTCTATGAGATCAAAACTATTTTAATAATGTTACCAAGACATTATTGGCCTTTTTCACTCTATTCTCCTGCAAGTGTACAGTGGAGTTTTCCAGAGGCTGCATGACAAGTGATATCACAACAGATTGATTTCATAGCCAGATATGAGAGTCCAGTTGTCTTATATTGAGCCAGTATTAAAGAGAATTGCAAAAATGTAAAACAATGGCACTCTTTTTACTAATTCCTTTGTTTTGGAAAACATAGATATTTAGTCATAAAATGATACCATTTGTGTCAACATATACTAGTTTGTTATTTTTTTTTAAATTTTATTTATTTATTTATTTATTTTATTTTTTTTTTTTGAGACAGAGTCTCGCTTTGTTGCCCGGGCTAGAGTGAGTGCCATGGCGTCAGCCTAGCTCACAGCAACCTCAAACTCCTGGTCTCAAGCAATCCTTCTGCTTCAGCCTCACAAGTAGCTGGGACTACAGGCATGCGCCACCATGCCCAGCTAATTTTTTCTATATATTTTTAGTTGTCCAGATCATTTCTTTCTATGTTTTAGTAGAGACGGGGTCTCGCTCTTGCTCAGACTGGTCTCAAACTCCTGACCTTGAGCGATCCACCCGCCTCGGCCTCCCAGAGTGCTAGGATTACAGGTGTGGGCCACTGCGTCCGGCCTAGTTTGTTTTTAATAGATTAATAAATAACAATTATTTTTAAAATGTCTCAGTTTTAATTTCTAATTGGGTAAAATAGAACTCAGATACACAAAAGTTCTTGACTGTGCTCAAAGGGGTCTCAAATTCCAAGTTTGAGAACTGCTGCTATCCAAATTTTCTCCACTCTTCAGTGTTCAGCTCAAGCCCCGCCCCTGCCATATACATGATGTCATTCCAACTCTTCTTGACTATTGTACTAGGGGGTTCCAAGGCTGAATCCACATCACAATCACCTGAAAAGCTTAGTAATATCAGTTTTCTGTGTCCCAAATTCCCAGGTTGCTTTAATTAATTCTCAGATGATTCTGGTCCAACTTTTCTTGGGCCAGTGCTGAGTAACCCTGCCAAAGATAATGACAATGGCTGCTGTTATGGGCTGAATCATGATCCCAATCTCAAAATTTATATATTGAAGTCCTAACCACTCAGTACCTCAGAACATAACTGTTTTTGGAGATAGGGTCTTTAAAGAGTTCATTGAATTAAAATGAGATCATTAGGGTGGGCCTTAATCCAATATGACTGATGTCCTTATAAGAAGAGGAGATTAGGGTGCAGGCAGATACACAGAGGGAAGACCATCTTCAGACATAGGGAGAAGGTGGCCATCTACAAACCAAGAAGAGAGGCCTTAGAAAAAACAACCATTCTAACAGCTTAATCTCAGACTTCTGGCCTCCGGAACTGTGCAAAAATAAATTTCTATTGTTTAAGCCACACAGCCTGTGGTATTATGTTATAGCAAACCTAGCAAACTAATGTAGCCTTCTTCTCTAAAATCCTACTCTTCTAGTCTGTACTGTGTTTATCTGTATAAAGATTTTCACAATCTTTTCTTATCTCGTTACCTAATTTTTCATCTTCTTCACTATAATGCAAGCTCCATGAGGGCTGAGAATACATTTGTTTATCCACTATGGTATTGCTAAGTCCTAATAGAGTGTGCTGGTGCCTGGTAGACAATACATATTTGCTGATTGAATCTAGGAATGAATGTTAACATTACACACTTACTTACTTAACTACTTCAATGTTTCTAGCATTTGTTTCTCTGTTATTCAAGGAGATTGTAAACTTCTGGATTACAGAGATTGTGGTTTCTCCTTTATTCCCTTTGTAAACTTCGTAGGTTATGCTTTTAAAAAGAAAGCTGCTGAATGAATGACTTGACATATGGCTGGAGAGCTAATTTTAGACTGTCTATTTCCTGGGCTAATGGTAATAGAGAAAAACGAATGTTTACAATGTTTACTATAAGTACTTCATGTGTGTGGCTGAGTTTGAAAAGAATTTAGGTTTATCTCAATGGATCTGTTGATGACTAGTCAGTATCACAAGGATCTGTAGTGTCTATCTGCATAAACAGATTTGCCTAGGGGTTCTTGTCTTTTGTCTGAATGTTGAGTGAGATGGTTTGTGTATATGTGTGCATGCTCTGGGAATCTCAAGAGACTGCTACAGGGGGGAAAAAGAGAAAAAAACTAACATCTTTACCTTGCCCAGATCCTGGAACTGGTTTTACGTCCCATCAAGGAAATAGGTTGAGGAGAGAAGCTCAAGGGGCAGTTTTCATAAGACTTTCTGATAAGGTTGTCATTTAGGATCTGAGCATCTTGTTGGAGGCCAGCCTACGGCAGAGAGATGCTCGCTGTTCTCGCACGAGACCTGAATTTCTTGCAAGACTAAGAGCTGTAAGGCCATGTCTAGAGACAAGATCCTCAGCAGGAATGCCAGCATGCTCATTATGATGTTATCAGCTATACCACTAGAGGGACTTCTCAAGGATTTCTGTGAATATAAGTCACTGATAAGGAAGTAGTAGAGCTAAAGAGGAAGAAAGGGTGTAATTCTACCTGATGGCAGGTTCATAAGGTCATGTGAGACTTAACTGATCATGCCCATAAAGGCTGGGGGAGAGTGTGACTTCACAGAAGGTCTGGAGGCCCTTAGTTAGCACATGAAGGCAAGAATGCAGGAAATGTGAATTGCTGATAGGAATGTATCTGGTCTCTTCGGTCTTGGGGACATTTTGTTCCTTGTGATTTATCTGATGTAATTCTCACAGGTGGAATGATCCCATGTTCTGTGCTTTACTTGAGAGGTATTAATAGCATTGTAACAGATAGTTAGTGGTTAAACATTGTGGTTATGAATGAGGACTCTATTCAGATCCATCTTTGCCACTTATTGGTTGAATAAGTTATTTGCACTCTGTGCCTTGTTGCTTTATTTTCAAAATAGGGATGATAATAATAGCAATATTACTCCTATTAATAACTTGTATATCTTAGAGTTGTGAGGATTAAAGAAGTTTACATGCGTAAATCTCTTACACAGCTTCTGGCACAAAATAAGAATTCAGTAAGAGTCGTTTCATCATATCAGGCCACATGACAAGAAAATAGCACAGTCAGGATTCAAAACTCTGATCTGTGTCTGAAGTGTGTGATCGTAAGCACTATGATATATTGCCAGAAATGACTTACCGGTTTCCTCCTCTTCCTCCTTCTCCTCTCCTCCTCCTTCTTTTTCTTCTCCTTTTTTTCTTCCCCTCCTTCTTCGCTTCTTCCTCCTCCTCTTCCGCCCTTTTATATTTACCCATTTAGTGCTTGGTAGAGAGGTCAATGATTGCTAAGGAATGTTTGGCTGACTAACAATAGACATTTTCATTCATTTTATTCATGTATTCATTTCACCCCAATGCAAGAATACAGCTGGACATCATGCTAGGCACTGAGCTACCAAAATAAATAAGTTGCTATCATTATTTTGGAGAGCTGTTGGTGTTTAGAAAACTTTTTTTTTCCCCATACACATTAAAGCAGCCGGGGCCCCTCCTTTGCCCTCTATATCTTCTTTATATCTGATGGGAAGAAGCACCTGACAAGACGATTTTCAGGCAATCTCCAGCTTCAATGCTATAAATGTGTAGGTACTGAACTTGAAAGCTTGTGACATTTGACAGAATATCAATGGAATTGTTATGCACAGCTATGGTTTGAACTGACTATGTAAAATTACATCACAAGGATGAATGGCACTGTTTCAACAGCTATGAAATGATAACCTTGTTGGCTGTGTTTAAGTTTGCGAGACACAGAAAAGTAGAAAATTCCCCATGGAACCCCTTAGAAATGCAGACTAGTCATATTTGCAATTGCATGGATGTGACTTCTCATGAAACAGGGTTAAAATAGAATATAGCAAGGAAACGGAATAAAACATGAAGTTGCAACAGTTTCTCCAATTGTTAGCTGTGTATGATAATCATTTTGTTGTTGCTTTATCAATTTAATTGTTCCTGCTTCATAGAAATCATTATTCTAATAGGGAACCCCTAAACATTGTATGATCACAAATCTTAAAGGTGGTGCAGAGAGAAAGCAAACATTTAAAGTTAATGGATAAGTTTCTTTCAATATTCAAGATACCAAAAACAAAACAAAAACAAAAACAATGCCATTAAATCTTCATCTTGATTCTGCACAGTTAGTTCTATTAACAAAAACATCAATCCTGGAAACTCTAGAACACTTCTTTGGATTTTGATAGTGAAAGATCCTTGATTAATCCTAGTTCTTTTTGCTGCCATAATTTACCACAAACAGAGCTAGCTCCTTGCTTTCGACAGTGTCAAACCAGTGATATTTATTTCTGGAAATGCATGCAAGAAGGCCAACTGTCATGGCTGGAGAGGGCTCTGTTGTACACTCTGAAAAAGGCAGAGTTCACCAACCAGAACTGGCAGGAAGATCGCTCCAAAAGAACACAACATATAAAGTAATCATTAGGAAGTGAAAAGGTTACTGGAGGCAGATTGCCCTTGAAACTAGAGAATATGGGCCAATGAATCTCTGCCTGAGACCAAAGCATTCCCCTGTCTATGCAAAACTGAGTATATTTACTCAAATGTGCACGTGTGTACATGCGCATACGGGGGACTTCATGAATCAAATGGAAACTATAGAGTGGATCATTCATGATGATCTCACCTTGAGAAGTGCCTATGAAGTTTATTGGAAATAAATTCGAAGGAGGAACCTGCTCTTTTTTCTGTGTTATCACAGCCAGCCCCACCCCCCCGAAAAAAACTTTTGTTTGGTTTGTTTTGTTTTGCAAGGGAGTTTGCAAGAATTTATAGAATAATTGTAGGAAAGATTAAACAGCTTCGAATGGGCAAGGAGAAGGGGAATAAACAATGTGTCAAGATTTTCTATCATAGAAGAATTTTTATTAAATATGTAACTCACTTTTTGTGGGGAGGTGTAGGTAAGGAGAATTTAATCTAAAGAGTTTTTTTTATGAAAATAGAGAGAAATTGTGTCACAGGAGGTGACATATTCTGGTCATTAATACCTCTTTGTTTAGTATAAAAAAATGAAATTACCGAGAATTCTACAGAAGCCAAATGTTCCTAACAAACTATTGATACTAAGAAAGCAAAAATGATGTAATTTCCTTGCTGCTATTGGCCTAAAGACCCCGAATGGACACCTCACAGTAACATTTATTTTAGGGTGGTTTATGGTTAGGTTTTCTTTTTCGTTTCTTCTTTTGGTTGGTTGGTGGTTTTTTTTGTTTGTTTTGGTTTTGGATCTTAGGTGTCTTATTTCACCACTGGCTTAGTGGACCATAAGAGACTCTATTTTTTGAGCGGGAGGAGTGAATACTCAGAAGTATATCTCTCACATATAAAGTATAAAGAGGCTAAAGTTCACAAGTTGCCAGCGTACTCCACCAAGAATTTGCTCAAATGCATACGAGACAGGAGGGAAGGTTCCTGTTTCACAATATTCTTTCCACTATGTGGTAACATCCAGCTTTCTAATTTTGATCTATCTGGTGAATATAAAATGGCATTTTATTTTTGTTTTAATTTGCAACTTCTGATTAATAATGATGTCGAGAATTTGTTCACAAATTTGATAGCCACTGTGATCTTTCTATTTGTGAATTGCCTCTTTATATCCTTTACTTGCTGTGTTTCAATTAAACTTTATTTACCAGAACAGTAAGTGGACCGTGGACTATAGTTTGCCAACACCTGATTTAGACAAAACAGGTTTCTGCTTTGCTTTGTTTTGTTGTGTTTAATGTGAATTATGTACCTGTGTGGTTCAATTCTATATGATACTTTTCTTTTAGAGTCATGTAGACTATCTTGACTTATGCCATCATAATTGAATTGTCAGAACTCATTCTATATTCGTTTTATCTGATAGCATAAATGGAGCACATCTGGTCATATATCCTTTTTTTTTTCTTTTTTGGCATCGTAGTACCCATGCATGTGGTCAAATTGTTATGATTAAAACTTAATGTTCCTTTTCATTTCTGATTTTTTGTGGTTTTCCCTAAAAGTCAAAAATTGATATATTTAATCAATATACAAATGTTCCCACACTTTAGAGGACATGACTATTGACTACAAGGTAGAAATTCGTACTTTCCATGACATAATGACTTGATGTTTATTATAGCTTTATTTTTTTTCTATAATTGCTTGTGATTATTGAATTATATTAAGCATTGCACTGTATTTGCTTAGTATTTCTGAGATTAAATTCTCTCAGCATGTAAGGGCTCCAAAGTTTATTAAAAATTTAAATCTAAACTGCTAAGAGATATCTTTACATACTCTCTATTTATTGGTGAATAATGTATGAAACTAAGTTTATTAATATTAATAATTATTTCTAATTCTAAATTACTGGGTATTTCCATTATTTTTACAATTGTGAATTATGAGGCATTGTGGACCATTATAAATCTCTGAATAGAAGAAAGGACTTCATCCACATTTCCCTTTAGATGCCTAATTTTAAGCCACTTGTTGATGTCCTTCCCATTTGAGTGTAAAACCTTGAGGCCAGGAGCTTTAATTGACTAGCAATTAGGAAGTCTTCCATAAGAATCGGAAATAATTGACTAAAACAAGCAATTTTCATGTGTCTTCATGTTCTGAAATTAAATGATTCTATAAAAATAAATTAATAAGAGGGAAGTCCTTATGTAGATATCAACCCTGAGAATGTCCAATTGGGTAAAACTGCTTGTATCGACAATCATTAGTCAAAATGTATGTGCTGAAAAAGGGAGACACGTGCAGTGCTTATCTGCTTACATTTATATTCACTTCAAATAGAAATAGTCCTACAATTTGCCTACATCATTAAAAAAATAGTAGGCCAATGCCTACTTTTTGAATTGTCAGCATTCATTCCACAGACATTTTATGTATATTGGATGAATATTCGCTCTTGTGCTGGTCATATAATAAAGGTGCTAATGGACATGACATCTAGGACTCCTCCTTTCAAACCTCAATAATGTTTCTGTACTGAAACCTAAAATTGACTCACTTGAAGCTTGACAGCTGTGAGTTTGTCCAAAATCTATATTAGCTCATACATACTTCATATGTTCACCTATTTCATAACAGAAGTACTTTCCATGTCAAGCCAGTGGCCATGACTCAAAGGATCAAGCATTCCCAAAGCTCAGAGAATTAGATCTATTTTTCTTAGAAGCAGAGGAAAAGCATCTCTGTTTTACTTTCTGCCCAGATGATGATAATAATGTGCAAAAATATCTATTTTTGAGGAGTTCATCTGATCTTAAGATAAAGGATAAAAGCTTTGGCTAGACTAAATCAGGTGTTGTCCATTGTAACCTAAACACTATCTCCTCAAATTCTTGTATTTCTGTGGCAAACAATAAAATATATGGCTGGGATCTTTTAAGTGGTATTTAAACAATAGAGAATTATATGTAAACAAAACCACTTGTACCAAGTAATTTTAAAACTATGAAAATAGTACAAAGTATATCCAGATCTTTAGCTTTATCCATTGTTATCTCATAAATCTTCCCTTTTTTCTAGAGCTGAGATTGAGAAACTTTTTATGTAAAAGATCAGGTAGTAAATACATTAGGCTTTGCAGTTCATAGATCACAATTACTCAGTTCTGCAATTGTAGCGTGAAAGCAGCCATAGACAACATATACACGAGTAAGTGTGACCATGTGCCTATAAAATTTTGCTTATGGACATGGAAATTTGAATTTCATAATTTTCATGTGTCATGGAATGTGTTTTTCATTTTGTTTTTTAAAATACTTCAAAGTGTAAAAACTATTCTTAGCTTACAGGCAGCACAAAATATAAGTGACAGACCAGATTTGGCCCGTGGGATGTAATTTGCCAACCTCTGCTCCAGACTCCACGCTTCCTGTGTCCTTCTGTGTAATGTTTTTATCTTAGCTGATTGCTGGACCAGTCTCCGTGCTAATCCTAAAAATAATAAACACATTCTCCTCTCTCTCTTTCTTTCTCTATCCACCCCCTACCCTTGTCTATCTGTCTGTCTGTCTCTCCTTTGTTGGCTACTGTGGCAAGAGTAGCCTACACACCATATCCCATTGCCCCATTATCTCTTTCTTTCCCTGACTCTGAACAAATGGAGAAAAGGGCCATTCATTCATAGTCAGGAAATCAAAATTTTGGAGAGAACAGCCTGGCTTCCAAGCAGTATCTCCAGGAATACAAACCTCCAGGAAAAAAAAGAGTGTTCTCTCTATGGTGCTTTCTGTTCCTTTGATTTAAAACATCTCCTGCCACAGTACAGTCGCAATACTTCAAACAAAGTCAGCTGGATACTGGATGCTTTCATATCTAACCCCGCACAGTCCACTTCATGTGGGTTATACCAGCAAGACAGCCTCCCACACAGGAGAAGATAGGAAAGCTGACTCCGAAAATTATGGAGGATGGCAACTTTCACCTGGAGGGGATTTTAAAAAATCATAATCTGCTCGAAAATTACCAGTGTTACCATTAGGATGTGATTAATTCCACACACAACAATATGTAAGGGAAAAAGGATGTGGGGAGTGTAATATTCATAGACTAATTATCATAGGGGAACTATGAGCAGGCCAGCTCACCCATCTACAGAGGGGAATCCACAAGCACTTCTGTTTGTGTGAAAGAATTGGTTCTCATTAGAAACAGAATAAAAATTTCTTTGTCTTTTCCTTTTTCCTCCACTTATAACTCCTGCGTGGCATTGGAATCATAAGCCTTGTTGAACAAAAATGGCAAGAATTAACTCAGTTATTACAAGCTATATGTGCTTTATCTTTTTGAAATAAAAAAAAGATTTGGCTATTAAATATTCAATCTTTTATTAAGATATTTTCTTGACTTACATACTAATTGGTAAACAAGTTGTCTTATCTTCTTGCATTACTTATCTTACCCCATTTCTACTTGAATAATCTGTTTATCTTTTAAAATATCACACATCAAATTTACAGTTGCCCACCCCCCACCCCCTGCCTCTCTCTTCTTTTCAGGGGTGAGGGGGTGGATAGGGGAAGATCCTCTGGGGTTTCTTCTCTGGCAATTTTTCATCTTCCTCTAAGTAGCCAGAGTAATTTTTAACCTCTTTTAGGAAGAGTTTATAGCAAGAGCATGTTTTGCATCATGTGATATTTGTGTCTCCATCTAACTCTCCACATCCCCAATGGTGCACCAATTTAAAGGTTGTACTAACAGTATGCACAAGGAGTTCAGTCAATACTAGACGTGCATGGTGTGCATATGTTGTTTGAGCCACCTAGCAACCATTCATCCTGCTTCGAGCAAGAATTCCTGATCATCAGTAAGGGATCTGCCCATCCAGTACCTTCCATCTTTACCACTTCTGGAGGGAGTTTGGGAATGGGGTATGTGATTTGGTTTTAAGGCTATTGGTGAATTCCATTCCCCTAGTTACAGCCATTGGTTCAGAGGTAGGCATGTGACCAAAGCTGCCCAATGAGAGCAAATCTCAAGACGTTTGTGGATATCATCATAAAAGGGACTTGCTTGTTTCTTCAGGATGACAACATGCCCAAGATATGTATAACTGTGGTAGAAAAGCCAATCTGAAAATGAAGCCAATCCATGGAGGAAGGTCATGTCAAGAGAACAAAAGAAACTAGACTTTCCTAACATGATTGCCTGGTGCCAACTACCCTGCTGGATCTTTCAGTGGAGTTAGCCAGCACATTCTCTTTGTCTTTTTGTTTAAGTCAGTTGAATTGAGTTTTGCCTACTTGCAACAAGTATCGCTACTATGCTTCATATCCATAATCCTTGGTTATGATCTTCATTTACATATTATTTGAGCAGGCAAGAGCATTTCAGAGTCCTTTTAAGAATTTACTGAAAGCCATATACTAGGGAGACTAGTCTGGCAGATATTTGCAGATTGGGAGGCACCAGATTCAGAGACACAAGCCAGAACACAGGCTCGGCAATTTAAATGGGACTTGATGAAGGTCTGGCCTTAAGGAAGAGAGGAGACATGACTGCTCTCCTTCTAAACTAAGAGAGAGAAATCCAGGACAGTGCCTGAGGACACATAGCCACACAAACCTCAAAAACCGAACACAGAGGAGTCTGATTCATTTCCTTTGTGACCTTCCAGTGTTTTTCTTGTGGTTAACAAGCATCTATGGAGCACCCCCACTGAGGGCCTAAGTAGTATGTTTTACACTGGGGACCGTAGGAGTCGCATTTAAAATGTGTCTTCAGTTTCCAAAGTTGTATCTTGTCCTTTCTTCCAATTTAATATCTTCAGCTAACATTCAGAAGGTACAAAGAAACTGGAGAATTATTTCAAGTTTTATCCTAAACATAATCATGTATCCTGACCCACTTGCATAGTTTACAGGGTACTTTCAGTTTCTTTATAGTTGTTAAATTATGAGTTTTCTGTTATTCAATTAGTTCGCACTGACTCCTGGAAGCCAGAATTCAGAACTGAAAGCATGGTCAAATTCATGAGATATTTACATATATTCATCACAGCACACCCTTTAAGATGACATTAATTAGAGTAAAATATCTGAATCTCACTGTGTTATGATTAGAGACACCACAATAATGTAGGCTCTGCCACAAGGGTGGAGATATCTATAGCACAATAATGTTCTGAGCGCTTAAAGGAGGCAATGGTAGGCTCCTTGAGAAGAGCATTAAAAAACTGATGACTTTTTCTTTTCTCCGAGGCTACAAAAGGGTCATCATCCTTCTTATTAATAATAACTTTGGTGCCCTCACTGTGGTGCTCAGTGAGAACCCATTGTCTGAGTGTCTGAAAAAGATGGAAGATAATAATGATAATTCCCATCCACTCTTGTTCAACTTCCTTATGAGCTCCCCTAGAATTACTGATAACTGGAAGAAGTTCTTTAAAAAATGACTCAAATATATCTTCTGTTTTGCTGCAGAATCATTTTTAAATAGTAATAATATAGAACTTCTCTGTGTCTTTAAACTTTTCATATAAATGTACAATGTACATACTTCTATAATCCTTCTTATTTCATTTTTAGGTGGGAAAAAAAAAAAAAAACTAAAGCTCGGAAGGGTTAAGTAATTTGCCTAAACTCACAGAGCTAGTAGGTAGTAAAGCTAGGAATTGCCCAAACAAATCAATTTTTTCAAGGTCAGACTCTGTCAACGTGTGAAATTAGCATATGGGGTAAGCCCCAGTTGGAGCATCTTTAATTGTTACTTCCAATTCTTCCATCTTGTTCCACTCTCACAGCAGCAGTTAGACTGGAACTTCTGTGAGGTGTGAGGGCAGGAGCTGTTTCTTAGCCAGCTTTTTTTTTTACCCACTCCTGGCACAGAGTTGGGAAAAAGAATATTAGCAATTAGAGAGTTGCCACTATATGGCAAGCATATTATCTCACTTATCCTTTATAACCACTTTGTAGAAAAGGTGCTGGTATTTACATGAAGAAATATGATCAAAGGGGCTAATGTGTTTGCCCATATTCACAAAGCCAATATGTGGCTGAGATGGTTTGTACCCAGAATACCCCAAAGCCAAGGTCTTCCATTCTAGTGTGTTGGGTATCCACTCTAGCAAATGCATTTTTGAATGAGTCTATTACTGAATGACTCTGACTTGAATGACCAAGGATCACTTGGCTTCCCAAAGTCTCATTTCTTTAGCTCTAACTTTGTTAGATTTTTACCTCTCTCTAAGAAGAGAGTATGTGATAAACACACATATAGAGAATTTGTGCTTGTTCATTTATACTGCATTGCATTTGAAATATAATTCTAATTGGAGGTTAAAATTAGATTATGTATCTAGAAGATGGCTTGTGCTCTTCATACTCTTCAAAATATCTACTTTTAAGTTGACAAACCATCAAACAAGGAGGCATGTGCCAATTGGGACCTTTAAAATGGGAGCTTTTAGAGTTCAAAATTAACACTATTTGTTTGATGCAAAGAGAAGAAGTTGAATAATGCTGCATCAGCTAAAATGGGAGAAGATTCTGAAGTTAGCCCCTGCCAGGTTTAATTTATACACGATGATTAAGCATATTCCCAATTTGCTGAAAATTAAATATTGAAATAAATTGTGGCATTTGATTTGCTAATTGCATCATGAGTTGTTATAATAAAACAAAGAAATGACAATCATTTGAGTTAACATTTACAGACTCCCCCCACTCGAGATGCATGTCTTCTCAATCTCGCCATTCCGGAAAGTTATTAGTAGCAAGCTCATTACACAATGAGGAAGCTGCGTCCCCAGTGGCGAAGTAACCAGCTGAAGCAGAGCAAGCTAGTAAGGGAAAGACCAGGTACTATGAGCCCAGGTCAGTTTGTGTGCAAAGTCCATCCTTTTATCATTATCCTTCACTGGGTAGTCCATTTTGGTGAAGGCAAAAACATTTTTTTCACTACTTTCAAAAGAGCAGAACAAAACCAAAACAAGAAGCAGTAGGAACGATGACTAGATTCTAACTAAAGAATCTACCTAGAGAACAGGCCAAAGTCAGTAGAGAGAAGGACATTGTCCATATAAAACCTGGTTATTAAAAAAATAATAATAATCTCTAAAAAAAAAAAAAAAGGTAATCTCTTGGTCTAGGAGAGGGAGATTACTGATGATTTAGGGAGACAAGGGAAGAAAAGGTAGGATGGCCTTGTCCCTACTGCCTGGGAAATAGAGACATGGTAAAAAACCAGGAGAACAGACTTTAGGGATGTAAGCAACTGAATACTAGCAAATCAGCAAGTAATAATGAAGCAACTAATCAATAAATACTAATAAATTAACTAATAAATAGGAAATCAATATTGAACACCTACAATGTATAAAATGTATCACTAAGCTGCCTCTGAAACAGTGACCAACAGCTGGCGTTACAATAAATAACATTTTTGAGCACTTTCTGTGTGCCTGGTATATGCTAAGACTTATATTTATTAACTCATTTACCTCTCACTACAATCAGCAGGCCGTGGTAATGGTATTTTCCCAATATTATAGTTGGAAACTTCCCAAGGGTTGCAGAGTTAGTTACGTGGTAGAGGACCCCATTTACACATTTGCTCCCATTGCAATGTATTATTCTTTGTAGTTTTTCTATGTACACAGTAGTTTTTGCCCTTAAGATAGATTTATACTAAATTTAAAAACTTTTCTGCAATCTGGCTTTGGGTCCTTGTTTAATAAGGATGATCCTCACTTCAAACAAAACACCATACTTTTCTTTTTGTTCTTATAAACTGAGTTTCTTTACACATGAGAACTTTGTAGGAGTAGAAGTTTTTTCTCAAAAAGTCTGAAAATAAATGGAATAGGTAATTGTTAAGAGTTGCTTACTCCTATGAAGGGTGCTTTATACACTTCACAAAACTCTGCCATAGAAGCATAATAGAAAATGTATTTTCATTTAAAATGCTAAGTCTTTGATCTATGATCTAAATCACATTAATTCAGACTCTGCCAATTTGAAATTCATTGACTTATAGAATTTTAGAGATGAGCAAATTAGGAGGATAAGTAGAAGTTCAGTGGGAATATTTATCCTCCTTGGGAAAACACATCTGGGGCACTTAAAAAAACAGAAATCTTGTAGCTGTTTACAAACAGTATGCCAATCTCAAATGATTTTTACATCATTATTAAAAGTGTCTATTGGCACCTCTTCTTCACAATATATTCAGGTCTCATGTGTATGCAAGAATGACAAACATATATTTTATCATTAGCATATTTTAGCTTAGATTTTTTGTCTCCATAGATTTGTCTTAAACTGGTGAGTCTAGGATGTATTTTAAATAATTTAAAATAAGTAGCTTAATTATAATCAAAGCACATAAGACCATATAAGCCCTGTGAAGCACATTACAAATAGTATCAGATATATTAGTCCTGAATAATCTCAGAAATCTCCTCTCTGACTTCTTAGGACAATGTTTTTCACACTGTTTTTCTGCAACACATAAATGGTTATGCTTTAGAAAAAGTATTCTGTGTCATATGAAGTTTGGGAATTATGAGGTTAAAAGAAGCTAAATAACTTTCTTTCTTTTAAAAGTCTTCAGAGGCTCTAATATGTTAATGTATTAATATGTGGTAAATCTCCAAGAAGCAAATTTTGTAGGCAATGTTTCTTTAACTTAAATGTCTTTGGGCACATCTATTACTATATTCTGAAATTATTTTCTACAAAATGCCATTTTGGAAAAGTTTTCTTCTAGGTTAATCATGATTTGAGATAGAATCTTGTCTACAGTTTCCTTTTTATTTTCACTTCTGCCAGCTTTCTGGAGAAGTAGGTGTTCTCCCAACAAATCAGAGTTGCTTGCAATAACTCCATCCCTCAGTGGCCAGCCTAAAGCTCACCACTGGCCGTCACTGATTTCATAAGAAAAGGTAATTAATTAAAACATTTCAGGCTTTGAAAACCTTGGGTATTTCTTGTTTCAGACTCTGTACCTCTAGATTAAGATTTTAATGCTATTAATACATTATTTTTTTAACATCCC
Source organism: Propithecus coquereli (assembly GCF_000956105.1). NCBI lineage: Eukaryota > Metazoa > Chordata > Mammalia > Primates > Indriidae > Propithecus > Propithecus coquereli. The sequence continues at coordinate 311,008 of NW_012150652.1, read as the reverse complement.
ATTGCCTGCTTCCAAGATTCTCTGCAATAAAGGCGTTTCTCTTTCTCCAGCCTCAATCCCAACCATCTGCTTGCACAAGTGTCCATCCCAGCAAGACTGTTTTGTGATTGCATTCTGTTCATTTATTATGCATCCACATCCACAGTTTGCCAAGCACTGGATTAGACCCTAATGATACAAGGATGAATATGACAGACAGTTGCTTATACTCTAGGGTGTCATCCCTGAATGGAGGGAAGCAGATAGTTATAATAAACCTAATAAAACAAGGCATTTAAACGTAATGAAATTGATATAATGTTAATGGCAGCATGGGTGCAAACGGAAGGGGCATCTAACTCAGTCTGAGGGATTCAGGAAAGGCTTCCTAGTGAGACTGACTTCCAAAAGTAAACATAAGAAGAGCAACTGCATAGACATTTCTTATTTGAGTGAAGTGTGTGTCTTCTAGAGAGAATGACAGGGAAGAGGAAATAACATAAGCAGAGGTAGGAGAGAACTTGCTCTGTTCAAAGAATTGAAAGACATTCCCTAGATGGTATTTAGATCAAGAAGGGAAACGAAAAGAGATGTTTCTGGAGAGGTCAAAAGGGACAAATCTTGAGCCCAAATATGTTGATCTGTACTTCCCTCCTTTTCTCTGAAAATCTCAGGCTTACTACAATTTTTTATTTCTATTTATTTATTTATTTTTTGAGACAGAGTCTTGCTCTGTTGCCTGGGTGAGAGTGCCGTGGTGTCATCATAGCTCGCTGCAGCCTCAAACTCCCGGCTCAGCTCGACTGTTCCTCCCACATCAGCCTCCCAAATAGCTGGGACTACAGGTGCATGCCATCATTCCTGGCTAATTAAAAAAATTTTTTGTTGATGAGAAAGCTTCTCATTATGTTGCTCGGGCTGGTCTTGAACTCCTGGGTTCAAGTGATCCTCCCACCTCGGCCTCCCAAACTGCTGGGCTTATAGGCACAAGCCACAGTGCCCAGTCCCCATTACAATTACTTTTCCCTTTGTTCTTCCGGTTTTCCCTCCCTAAAATGCTTTACCTAAATTCTATGCTTCATTTAAGACTCAGGCAAAAATCCACCAATCTCACAGTGATCTTGAATTTCACTAAACTACTATGAGGGTTTCTATCAACTGCATCTATTAGTAACAGTCCCAGACAACTGCAGTATAGAAATAGAAAGAGGAATGCACACTCCCTCCTTCCAACCAGCCTAGAAAGTCTGGGTAAGTGTTGTACTGCAAGATCTTTGAAGAGGAAAGAGGATGCCACCCAAAAAGAGCGGTAAATATTCTACACAAAATGATGAAAAATAATATAAAAGGATGAAATATTTGGGGAAAATTTTATATCTTTTCCACAAATGGCCATTTTATGACTGTGTCTTGATTCTAGGAATTTATTCAAAAAAAATAATAAGCACAGTGCATAATGCTGCACAAGGATGTTCATTAAAGCCTGTTTATAACAGTAAAAAGGTTGGAAACAATTTCAAGGTCCTTCAAAGAGAGATCGGTGTTAAAAAATGATGGTTTATCCACACAAAGGAGTACCATGCAGCCATTAAAAATAATGATGTAGATCTAAATGTGTTGAGATAAAAAGGTGTCGCTGACATATCATTAAATGATAAAAGCAGGTTGCCAATAAGCCCGTATGGCATGATCTCAATTACAAAAAAAATTTTATAAATACCTAGTCATAGAGAGATGTCGAAAATAATAGTCACCAAAAAGCTAACAATGGTAATTCAGGGTGTGAGATTTTCAGGTGATTTTTGTTCTCTTCTGTATATTCTGCTGTATTGTTTGATTTATTTTCATGTGCATAGTGTTATATGGAGAAAAAATTTTAAATATACTTTAATTTTTATTTTGTAAAAGGAAAATTCCATTTTCAATGGACAGAATAGTCTAATATGTTTTTGACATGTAGCTCATTAGACAAGCTGCTTCTCAAATGTCTTTATCCTTGGATATGTCCAGCAGCCATCGCCCTTGGGACATCCATACACATGAGACAGGCTGTGTGTTCTGGGCCATGTCTGGAGAGAGCTGGTTGTAGTTCCATCTTTCTCTCTTTCACTGATCTTGGACATGAACTACTCTGTTAGACTATTGGTCTGACATGGCCACAGGAAATTAAAGTCTTCCACAGATATCTGAGTCCTAAGATTCGGAGACATTGGTAAGAACACAAGCCGCAGATTTTGACTAGTATTAAAGAGTATATGGAGGGGATTTTTTTCCCCCTTCAGGAAACAAGAACTTAAATCTCATGAGAATTTGGTTACAATAGGTGTTTTAATAATCTTTTCTCATACCGACAACAAGATTTTACACACCAAACTGAGTTCCACAGAGGCAGACCTGAAAAGAACCAAGTCAATATAACTCATTATCTTATTTAAATCGCACTGTCATTTATATCTTAATGACAGCCTTGGTATGTGTGCTGAATTTTCTACTCTGAGAAACTAGCCCTGCCTTCCAGAAAATTCATGATCTTCATCGCCTTCTAAACCAGCTCCCAAATTTTCTTAATCAGAAAACTTTTCTTCATGACCCCTCTTGGCTCATTGTGTGCTGTGTCCCTGAACCTGATCTACTCAGCACTTGTCTATTCAGTCTATTCCCTACTTTTTTGTACATTCAGGTAATGTTTTGTGTGGTTTCCATTCCTTGAACCCTTTGGTTCTATGATAATTGCACATTTGTAGATTGCTAAACACATCCTCTGCTCTTTACTCTGGCACTTTTCCTCATCACACTTTTCTAGAGTACCCATCAGTGATTGTGATCAGTGATCACTGAATAGTGCCTCCTGCCAATCATATATCAAAGCCCTAACCCCCAGTACCTCACAAAGTGACCGTATTTAAGAGAGAGAGCTTAGAAAGAGATGATTATGTTATATTGAGGATGTTAGGGTGGACAGTAATCCAATACGAGTGGTGTCCTTATAAGACAAGGAAATTTGGACACAAAAGGAGACACCAGAGCTGTGTGAGCACAGAGGAAAGACTCTGTGGATACACAGCAAGAAGGTGGCCATCTGCAATCCAAGGAGAGGTCTCAGAGGAAACCAAATCTGCCAACACCTGATCTCGGACTTGCAGCCTACAAAACTGTGAGAAAATTAATTTCTGTTCAACCCACCCAGTGTGTGGTATTTCATTATGGCAGCACTAGCAAACTAATATAGTCATCTAAATCCCACTCATCCATCAACACTGAGCGATTTCTGTTAGAAGGGAGAATAAGCAACATCTTCAAATAAATCACCTCAAATTTCTTCATTAAGCAATCTATTTTAATTCTTTCTCTATAGATTAGGGAGAAATTTGCTTTTTGATGTTCCATATAACTTAAAAAGAAGTGAGAACTGTATTTACAATGAATCTATTATTTCTGTCCTGGTGAAAAGAATTAAAACAAGACAGAACACCCCTTTCATCATAGATGTTCTTCACCAAATATTTAGAAAACTCTGGAGGCTGGAACAAAAAACAGATTTTCAATAATGTAATAAATAGCCATCTGGGGCCAAATTTCATCTTTGAATAGATGCATTAATTCAACAAAAATGAAAGAGGCAGAAGCCCTTATTCCCCTCCCATAGCTGGAATTCTTTCCGGTTACTCCAGCTAGTTTCTCCGCAGTGGGTTGTGGGCTGTACATAAGGCTCTGCTGAGGCTGATCCAGAGTTGCTGAGTGGGCCATCTAGCTCTGAGATTTAGAGCTGTTTCAACCATTGAAAACTCTCACATTCAGATTAGAGGGTTGGAAATAGTAGTGATAAGATCCAACATACTTTAGGCAAAGCCTTTGATTGGGAATAACATGTTTGTGCAAACTTTTCACAGACCTCTGATCCTTGGCATTCTGAAATAGCCATCTCAAAAGAACCAAAATATCATCTAGACTACTTTGATAAGCAAAGATTTCTTAAGTTCACACACATCACATGAAAACACTAATTAAAAAAGAACATTTTAATAGATTGGAATTAAATTAAGAAGTTCTTTTCATCAAATCACCATTAAGAGTAAAAAGGGAAGCCATAGACAGATAGAAGATATTCCTAATTCTATCCAGAATGTAAGGATGCAAATCCATAAAAAATATTAGCCAAATAACCAGTTTTAAAAATGGGCAAGAGACTTGAATGATTACTTAGAAAGGAGAGAAAGAGAATAGCAAGAGAATATCCAAATGGCCAGTAAGACTATGAAAAAGTGTTAATCGTCATTACAGACATAGGAGAAAAGCAAATGAAAACCACAGCTGGGTACCACTATTCCCTCCCTTTCCCAGCATGTCTAAATTTAAAAACTGGCAATATCAAGTGTTGGAAAGGATGTGAAGCAACTGGAACTCTCATCCTTTGCCTTAATGGATGACTGTCAACAGAAAAAATGTTTAGTGAAAGAAGCCAGATACAAAGCAGTACATCCTGAATAATTACATTTATATAAATAACTCTAGGCAAAAGTAGTTTATGATGACTGAAGTCAGTATAGTGGTTAATTGCAGATGGAAGGCAGAGAATATAGATAGAAAAGGGGAAAAAAGAAATTTCTAATGTGATGGAAATGTTCTATATCTTGATGTGTGGTGGTTACATAGATGTATGCATATGAAAAATCCATTGAGCTGTGCACCTAAGGTTTCTGGACTTTACTATACATATGCTATATACCACAATCAACAATTTGAATGTATGTGTGTGTATATAAGCACACACACATACATACACACACACACAAAAAAAACATAATTTTACAGGCCCTAACACTCCATTATAACAATCTCTTTATCATCATTTTAAGTGATCAGTTATTAACTTGAGACATCTTATTACTGTATTCCAGAGTTAAGCAGCAATGGATTTGCTATTTAAATTTTTACGCGATTTAATTTTTGTCTGTAACTAGATGATAAGCTGACTAAAGGCAAGTAACATTTTATATATCTGCCTTTTTGGAGCACTTAACATAAGCTAGGTACTGCATGCTGATTGCTGAACAAACATTATTTACTTTCATCCTCAACCACTTGGGAAATAGGTATTGTTATCCCATTTTTAAAGACAAGCCTAAAGTCAACCACCTGGTCAGTAGAGGAGCGAGATTCCAGCCCTGATTTTTCTATTTGCAAGGCAGTACTTTTTTCAGCAATAGTATACTATATGTCATATATACTATAGTGTATTTTATATATATGTTTTACTGTATGTACTACAATACTATATGAAGCATCTTCCATTGTTATTATATAATGCTTTTTTGTCATCTCTCTAGTATTTAAGCTCCTAAAGGGCCAAGATTTTATCTTCTATTTCTGTTTTATGGTCTGGCTTTCCTTGAATACAGAAGTAAATGCAATGGGTCCTAAATCAATGATGTAGACAATGATAGGAAATCAGCACCCAGAGGCAGGGGCATGGCCAGCCTCTGCAGTGATGGGAGCTTCTGGATGCATTTCAAAAGTGTAGTTCATGACCAAAATCAAAGGCAGACATTCTGCAAATGTATGACAAGGCCATTATCAATGACAAGAGCAGCAAGCTTAGACAGAACAAAAATGTGTTCAGCAGTGGTACAAACAGAGAATTCTCAATTTCCCCAAACATTTCACAGGTTTAAAAGCACTGAGGTATTTGGGTCTCTAAGAAACAAACATGAGCTAGATGGAGGTAAATTGAAAACAACACTGAATTTCTAAGTGGGTAGTTTTAAAACTTCCTGCTTCATGCTTCTTATTGTGGATTGGAAAATAGTATTTCTAAGTTTTAATTTATTCTTCCGTCCCAAAAACTCTTACTTTGAAATATCCCCCTTAACTCTTCCTTCATGAGCACTCAAAAATGGCTTCTCATTTTCCTCTAGTTCTCTGTATTCTGACCGGTTTTAGCTGAAATAGCAGAGTAGGCAGGTTTTGCCTCTGGCTCCTTCCCACTTCCCCTTTTATCTTACCTCCCCCCCTCACACACACTTGCTGATAACAATGTGGTTAGGGGCTATGCATTCCGGGGGGATTTGCATTTTAATAGGTTACTCTCCCACCCAGAGGCCCAGGCACAGCATGGATCACCAATGAGCAGTCAGATAATATTTAGCCTGCCCAGTATTTAAAAGATAAGTAGCATTGAGTAAAAGACCGAAAAAAAAAAAATTGGGGGGCAACGTGAAAATAAAAATGCATTTAAAAAATGTTTCTAGGTTCTTTTGAAAAATCAAAGAGTTGGCAACACTAGACTTACACTTTGAATGTAATAATCCGCTGCACCTGTGTAGTCTGTCTACTCTAGAAGGTCCTGGTGTCTCCAGGTTGCCACAATCCCCACCACTCCCTATTGCATCCCTGACAGAGAGAAATAGTTTATGAGTGTGGTGTGTTAGGTAGATAGCAAGGGACCTCTGAGACTCTCTTAGGGACAAAAGTGGGTGCCTTGTCCTGGAGCTGCCTCAAGCAATTGCCCCACCTGGGAAGAGGGACAAGGGCAGGTGCCATCTTGGTGCAGCCTCATCTTAATCCTGCCCAGAGCAACTGCCACACCTGAGGGAAGGAGGATCCCCTACTAATCTTCAAAAGAATGCAGGGAATCCCCAGGGAGCAGGCCAGGTAGCACAGGCACAATAGGGTTTAGAAAGTGACCTAGAGTAACCCGCAGCTAATTATAATGTCGTTAACTGTCCATCCAAGTGGTTCAGGGGTGAAGTCTGAACCATCAGGAAAGCCCAATTCAGACACTATAAAACAGGACCCCAGATGATAATTGGAGCCCTTTTGTTATGACAGAGGGGTCCGTTCGCTGTTCTGTGGTGAATGTATCTTGCTCTGTAAACCTATATCTTACTCTGTAAACCTATCTTGTCCTTCCTCAATAAACTTCATTTCATGCTTGCCTTGCTGTTGGTGTGTCCAGTCATTCTTCAGCCAAGAGCTCACCAAGAATTGATAACAGACAAGATTATAGACCCGAACCCTTACATTTGAGCTTTTGTTTTACTCGGATATAGAGATATTTCTTCATGCCCATGTCTATCTAAAGTGAGAAAATAAAAGGTAGACCAAGAAGCCTTGTTTATTTTTCATATTCTGGATATACTTTACTCATTTACATGCCTCGATTGAACCATGGAGACATCGAGTTTATGGCCCAGCTTTAGCCCCGCATGGTAGACTTTAAGTATAACAGCAGGAGGTAGAAACGTCCGTGTTGGCTAGCATTCATTCATTCACTGAGTCATCACATATTTGCTGAGTATCCGCCATGTATCAGGCATCGCAATAGGCACCAAAAATGGTGATGATGATGATGATGGTAATGGTGATGACAAAAATAATAACTAATATTTATGGAAGGTCAGATATTATTCTAAGAATGCTTATATTTCATCCTCACAGCAAACTTATCGGGTAGATTCTATTATTATCCTCAGTTCACAGATGAAAAAATGGGATTCAGAGAGGCAAAATAATTTGCCCAAGATCTGCTAAGAAGTGATCTGTCTGGGTTATGAAACCAGCAGTTTAAATACAGAGTAGAGCAGCCTTAACCATTGTGCAACACAGCCTCTGATGTCAAAGACACACAGTAGTGGTGCCTCGGCCCCCTGGGTTTTATAAGAGCTCCTTCATAACTTCCTGAAAGACTGTGAATGTAATGAGAATTCCTCCCTCATCATGTTTTTACATTCTGTTTGTTCTCTGAATTTCTCCCATGTTTGTTCAAAGTTTTAATCTGGATCATTTACCAAATCCCTCGTTTTCCTATATTTTAATTAATTTCTTTTGAGATCAGTCACTGCTGTATCCCTCCTTCTATCTGAGACTGACTTTATAAATCCCAGTAAGGAATGTAAACAAACAAACAAAAAGAACCCCCACTAATCCTCTCTGGCAATTCTTGTGTTTTATCTAATGAGCCCTAATGTATTAGGATAAACAACCATTCCAAACTATTTGGTTGGAATTTAGAGAATCAATTTTTTTTAAGCCTTTGGATGATTTTCTTTTCTTCAGTCAATTCAGGTCTAAATAAGCTTCAAATACAAACTCCAGGACCTTGATCCTTTTTGCTTGAGTTTTTTAAACTACCACAAGAACAGACTCTTTTGGAAAGTTCTATGTGCCAAGGAGTTTAAGAGGCTTCATCAGACTCCCTCACTCTCTTGAAACAAAAGGCCAAGTAGCCATTCCAGGCAGGCTTTTTGTTTCTAGTTAACTCCAGTGTAGACTCCTAAACAAATGTGGTAGAGTTTATACTGTTCGTTCAATCCAAATCACAGTTTGTTTTCAATATGGATGGAAAAAAATTCCAGCTCTCTCAGCCCTACTGCCTGCCTTCTTAGTTTGACTTCCCTGCCTGTCTTAGACTTTTACATGGTGAAATAACCATACCCTCAACTGCCCATTTTCTCTTTCTCCTTTATTGTTTGAAACCCTGTAAGCAAATGAAATTATTTTGTGGGCTCTCTCTCCTATAGTCTTCTCCAAAGGTGGCTTTCTAACCTTAAGAAACAATTTTAGCAATTCCATTAACACTCCACTTCATTTTGCCTGAAGAAAACTTAGTCTGCTGTTTAACACTCATCAAGGAGTCATTTATGATTTCAAAATAACTATAAGAGGAGTGGGAATAAGAAGAGATCAGATGTGTCGCTATTAACCTTCCTCAGCAGCCACCAACAACTGAAGTTAGGTAGTCACAGGCGGTAAAGAAACCCCAGTCCACCCAAGTCCTAAGTAGGTCCCAAATGCCAAGTAGGTATTCCAAGTAGGAATTCAGAGTCCTATCGTCCAATTATCTTCCCATATTGAATTTCATCCAGCAGCCTGTTGCTTCCAAGCTCTGAAGCTCCATCATTCAAAGGATCTACTGGATTTCATTTACATTTCATTTCATTTACAAACGAATGTTAAACTTATCTGACTCTGCATATTTTATATTTTACTAAACACTTCCTGCATCTAGTTCAGACCCATTCTTCTTGATCACATCCACCACCTTTCCTGCCGCTGTTCTTTGATACATCTATATAGTGTTAAAAAAAAAAAAACCTTGAACATGTTCTCAAGATTTTTCTCAAACATCCAGTCCAAACCATGCATTCATCCAACACATATTTACTGAGTGTCTGCTACAGGACAGGCTCTGTCCTCCAAGATGGGACTGCAGTGGTCAACAAAGCAGAGTCCCTGTGCTCAGGGGGCTCATGTTAGTGGTGCATAAAGTATTAAGAAACAAATGGGTAGTTTTATGTGATAGTAAGCAGCATGAAGAAAATAAAAGGCTAAGGTGGTAGAGAACCATTGGAGGAAGGAATTATTCTAGATTGGGTGACTAGGAAAGGTCTCTCTGGGGCGGTGGAAAGTGGGGAGGGTGGTTTCCTCCTTTTGTCCTTTGAAAACCGTACATCCTGCTCAATTCCCTTTAGGGGTGACTCATTTTCTCATGCCTTGGAGTTAGAAGTTGTTGAAATTCTATTTCCTTCCCACTGCTACTTCTTGATTATTTTGTCATTTCTTTCTTCCAACAATTCCAGCTCTGTATGAAGCCCACATCATTTAACTTTTTTCATTTTGGCCACCAAATTTTACACATTTCTGTAGGATTTCCCTTACATTTTTTTGACATCTTTATTCGCCTACTCATAGATTTCCTATTTTGCACCCAGTCTTCCAGCTTTCTCTTGGGTGGATACATCATTCACAAAGATCAAGAAATGAACCCTCTTATGTATCCGTCCTTTTATTTATTTCTATTCTAATGACCTCCAGCTCTGCACTACTTGGTCAACCCCTTTGCACAGCTGTACTTGTACTTCATTGGCACTCTATGATAGTAATTTTGAACTTACACTCTTGATTTACAAGCTCCTATCACTCTACTTCATGCTAACCTCCACTCTTGTTTTCATTTGGGTCTATAATCATTCATCTCCAAGTCTACTTGCATTCGTCTGATTCACCTCTGAGTGCTGACTCTGTGTGGGACAGATCTGAGCTCAAACCCCACTCTCCACTTACAGCTATAGGATATTAGGGGAAAGTTACTTAACCTATCTAAGACTCCCTTTCCTTTTCTATAAAGCACAGATAATATTACATAATGTAGATATATAAAGACCTTAGCAACTTCTTGGCACACAGAAAGTGCTTAATGAATGGTTAAGGTTATTATTGTTATTCCCTTTCTACCTAGTCGGGGGTTTTTTGCAGGCTTTGACCACTGGTTATTACCATCTCATGCTGTAAAACATTTGGCCAATTACTGTCATTGGAAAAAAAAAAATCTCAATTCTTTTTTCTCTCTAGTTTCCAAATTACTGGATTTGACAGCAAAATTCCCATAACTGTATTGATGGCTTGTAGTTCCTATTGATGTTATCAAACCTCACAATTGTTATTCACCCAATCTTTTCTTCATGGCTTATTGACTCTCTACCCCTCTTATTGGAGTCCCTTTTTCTCTTTTATTAACCACAAAAATCCCTAAATGCCCTCATTCAACCTCAATAAATGATTTAATCTCCCATTTTACTAATGTATCAGGATGTTAAATTCAACTCTTCCTGTTGTCTTGAATTTTCTGCATAGGTCCTTGGCTGAGAATAACACAACAGTTGCCAAATCCTCCCCCATTCTGAAGAGAGATGCTAAACCAGCTACACAGGACTTGCAAAGGAGATGGCTGAAAACCAATTCTGCTACACAGGCCCATCACTACCTTTTGAATGTATGAGAGATTGAAGTTTAAGAGTCTATGACAGAATTTCACTGGGGGGAATAATTGAAATGCTGTGACATCCTGTCCTTGATCCTCAGCAAGTGAGAAACCTTTCAAAAGGATCCCAAGGAGACCTTAATATATACCTCTGAAGTTCTCTTCCAAGACCAGACAAGATCAAGCTCATTCAGGATGGTATGGTAATAGATCTATCCCCTGAGTTAGGGAACATAAGGTTCGACATATGATTCTTGCTGGGAAAAGTCTGAAGGCAAAAGGTGGTGCCTGGAGTGACCTGCTCTGCGGCAGAGAACAGAGGAACCACTCCTCCATCAATAGCTGGAAAAGGTGCATACTTTCTGAGCAATAACATGGCTCTCAAGGTAGAGTGTTAACCTAAGATCATCTGAAGAAATCCACAGAAGCATGAAGTGACCCAGCAGAGCATGGGCAACCAAAAGACCAGAGGATGAGGATGGGATTGACAGCAGCCAGCCAGGCTCTATTACAGAGGCTGCAATTGGTGCTTCCCAGTGGGAGTGCCTTTGAGAAACTCAACAAAAGATTCTCAAGAGACATAGAGCTTGAAATTATACATCTATCTAGGAGGATGAGGAAGGACGATAGGTGACACTATTTTGGCTACATAGACTGGGCAATTTCCCCCTTGGTCTGCTCTCTACCTAACTAGATCTTGGAGGAGTAAAAAATAAATAGGAAATGGGGAAGAAGTGAATAAAAAGAGAAGAAAATGAATCTATGCATTTAAGCCTAAAGTAAGCCTGAGCTGGGGGAGGAGAAACAGTTTTCAACTGCATGCCTTTTTAGATTAAATATTACATTGGTTGGGGACTATTCAATTAGTAAAACGAGGCTGATCTTATTAAAGGGATCAGAAAAGCTGTGGTACCTGGCTGAAATTTCATCTAGTTTATGAAAGAATGAGTCTAGGGATTCAGTTTGAGGGGCAATGAGAGAAAGAATAAAATTACTACCTGCCTTCACCCTTGTAAATCAGATCATTCAATAAAATGGTAACACTAAGACCCTTTTATGTGGACCTTTTCAACTTCTCTCTCATCCTCCTTAAAATTTTATATTTGTTCACTTGTCCTTTCCTTATTTTCTCAGGACTCATAAGAAAATTCTCTCTACAGTAAGATAATTAATTTTCATCAACTTCCTCTTTTTGGTCCTCATTCATCCACCAATTGATTTTTCTTTTGAATTTGATACTGTCATTTTCCATTACATTTCATCCTTTTATTATTCATTGTGATAATTTTTTAGTCTCCTTTGTGTTTTTTTTTTTTTTTCCCCTCTGCTTATTCTTGATGCTTTTCTATGTTTTCTTTCCTGTGTTCATAGTCTTTCTCTCTATGGCTCTCTCTCTGTATATATGGCTTCATATAGCACTACTATTCTTATAACTTTCAGAGCTTCATTTCCAGGCTTGGTGCTTTGCCTAAGTCCAAGATTGAGTGTTTCAAAGGCCTGCAAGACATCTCTATATTTTTATTTCTAGAGTATTTTGCTCCCACGTTGTGTTTCTTTAATTAAATCTTCTCCATCTTTTAAGAGGAGCTCAAATGTCACTCATTTTTGAATTCTTCTTCTCTTAGAGCAAGAAACACACAGAATTCCATTCTTCCTTGTAATGTACAAGACAACAAATAGTTTTTTATTTGACCCTCCCATGTGCTAGGATCTCTATGGCAACCATGGCGTCTTAATCATTTTGCATTTCCAAAACACCTAACACAGTCCTTCTACAATTAAAACACTTTTGATCACTGCTAAATTGACCTGAAAGAAATATTTTGGGGTAGAAAAAACGAAAATGACACTTTTGAAAATAGTCTGTTCAAATATTTAAAGTTAAAAACATGAAGGGACGTAGAAAGAATGAATAGAAAGGCTGGTACAAGACCTGGGGGAGCCTGATTAGTCATTCTATATATCCTTATATGTATCCTTACCTGTTTTCTCAAACATTTATTTTTGAATAATTTTCCTTTCCTCAAATAAATTGGAAACTCCTTGAGACTACAGATTTTAGCCATTTCACTAAGGAAGCAAAGTTGAATATAAAGGATCCTTGAGTTAGGTTTTAGTCTCAATAAACAGGATAGTAGGGAAATTCTAAATTCAGTCAAGCCAATGAGGGAATGAGAATGAGCCATACCTAAAATGCTTACATATGCGTAAGATGCATACAGCTATCAAGTATATGCACATATATACACATATGTGTCTGTGTTAGACACTTGTGGGACTATACTTGCTTAATGAATTTGATGTGGTATCACAAGATGAAAATTTTGATGGAAATGTTCCTTCACAAATGACTTATTGTAAAGAAAAAACCAAATCTTTAGTATTGTAACAATGAGCATGGTCAGTTGCATATACTCTGGAGTTCTGATTCCTGATTCTTGATTGCTTCCATGACAACCATGTCATTTCACTGCCAGAATAGCTTATAAACAGTTAAGATGAATGGAAATATATGCGTATGCTCCTGAAATTAATTGTTAAGAAATAAAAGAGAGAAAGAACTGAAGTTATTCATTTGGTGAGCTTCATTCTACATGGACAAAGAAGACTTCACAGAGCCCTCTCCACATGGATCAAATTTTATATGCTGCTCATCCTTGTTCAGAGATCACCTATAATCATTTTCTAGTTGTTTCACAAATGGATGTCTTGCTTCCTCCAGTAGAATATGAACTCACACAGCTCTTGTCTTGTATTTCTCTTTCTTTTATTGAGCTTTTGCTATGTGCCAGACATTGGTATTTATCTCTATGTATGTGATCACTTTTCATCTTTACAAAAATCATTTTCAAGATGAGGTAACTGAGGCTCCAAGCAGTTAAACAATCAATTCACATTTAATCAGAGAAGGAAACAGATTAAAATAAGGTCTAATGATTCTGACCATTGCTAGCTCTTCTGCTTTTGGATGCATCTTAAGGAATTTACCATATTCGGTCACTTATTATGATAAATTGTATTATCATTCCCAATTCATTGCCCTTGTCTGTCTCCATGTCTTTTGCTATGTGACCTTGTAGTTCCTCCATTAAAGGCAGAGTTTATTTTCTCACACCATTAATGTTGAGTTGGCCATGTGCCTTCTCTTGCCAGTGGAATGTGGGGGAAGTGACAGTGTGTCCAGACCTAACTCTTTAAAAGGCCCTAAAGGTTTTTCTTGCCTCTCTTCTGCTTCTGCCATCACCATGAGAGTAGCATGCTCTGGCTACCACACTGAATCAGGGAAGATGAGAGATGCTTGGTGCAGACCTTGATGTAACCTATTGCTTTGTGCCAAGCCAAGCAGAGAGCAGGTTGGGTCAGACAGCACCTATCTACACAACCCACAGATAAGTAAGCAAGAATAAATTATTGTTATGGTAGGTCATTGAGTTTGGGAGTGGTTTGTTATACAGTACTACAGTGGTAATAGCTAACTGATACATTCATGATAATTCTTTGTGTTCATACCTAATTTCCTTTACCAGATTATATATTCCAGAGTTGTTCAGAGCCCATGGAAGTCTTTTCTAAAACTTCACAATAACTAACACAATGTTTTACAGGTTGTGAGTGCTCAACCAAGGTTGAATGAATAAATGTATGTCTTCTTTTCTATTTCCTAAAGGGTACTAGTATATACGGCTTGGTGTTTTTGCAATAAAAATACATGAATCTCATGTAATCAAAGATTCTGTAAGACAAAATATTTTACACTGTGTTCTCCACTCATGGTATTTGTCTCTGGAGGATCCTGACATGTTCTTATTTAAAATGTCATTTTCCAAGAAGTGAACTGTTTCAAAATACTAGCGTGATCTCTTTAGAAAGGCAGATTGGTGCAGTGGAAAGAAGACAGCTTTGGTGCCGTAAGCCCAATTTTATTACTGATAAGGAATGGAACACTGACTTCTCTGAGCCCAAGCTTCTCATATGTAAAATAGGGATAATAGTATCATTCTGTATGGGATTTTATGCAGATTAGAATAACTGATATAGGTAAATAGTTATCATTAATAAAAATTACTCTTTATTAAGGACCTGCTATGTGTAATGTCTTTCACTCAAAGCCAGCATGGTATAACCATAGCACATTGTTATGGAACATCCGTGCTACTTGGTATTACGTAATATATAATATTCTCATAAACATTATAAATCAAAAAAAAAAAAACCCCACAAATAAGTTTTGCACATGCAGCTAGATTTGTGGTTAAATTTTCCGACCTTTAGGGGTTTTAGTTCCTTCTTTTCTTTCATCATTAGTAGTGCTTTGTGGAGGTATTAGTCCATTAAGGCTGCTATAACAAAATATCACAAACTGGTGGCTTAAACAGCACAAATATATTTTCTCACAGTTCTAGAGGTTGGAAGTCCAAGATCAAGGTGTCAGCCAGGTTGGTTTCTGGTGAGGCCTCTCCAGCTAACAGCACCTTCTTTCTGTGTCCTCACATGGCCTTTCCGCTGCGTTTGCATGAGGACAAAGAGAGAGAGAAAGCTCTGGTGTCTCTTCTGCTTTTTATGAAGACACAAGTCCTAATGGATTAGGGCTCCATCTTTATGACTTCGTTTAACCTTAATTAACTCCTTAATTAACTCCCTATCTCCAAAGACAGTTACATTGGGGGTTCAGACTTTAAGATGTGAATTTTATGGGGACAAAATTCAGTCCATAGGAGTAGGGTAGGGCAGTTTTTCAAAGGTGTCCAATAATTCTTTGATATTCATCCGTTCAAGAGAAGGAGCTTAATTTCCCTCCTCTTCAGTGCAAGCTGGATTCAATTACTTGCTTCTAATGAATGGACTAGGGTATAAGTGGTAGAATATGAGTTCAATATTAGGTTATGAAAAGAGTGCAGCTTCAACTTGTGTGCTCCATTTTTCTCTCATTGTCTAGTTCTTACTCTCTTGGATCATTCGCTCCAGGGAAAGCCAACGGCCATGAAGGCCAATGTGATGAGAAACAGAGGCCTGTAACCAAAAGCCAGTGGGAACTGAAGCCTGCCAACAACCACATGGGGGAAGTTGGAAGTGGATTCTTCGGCCCTGCTTAAAGCTTGAGATGCCTGCAGCCTCAGCAGATAGTGGACTGCAACCTCACAATTTCTGAGAAAGTTGTTTTAAGTACTGCTTGGCTTCTTCTTGCTGCTTACAGGAAAATATGAGAAGAGAAAAATAAACAAACAAACCAACAATAAAAGACTTTTAAGCTTAAAGAAACCAGGATGTGATGGTTTTGAAAATTCTCAGACATTCCAGATAGCAAGCAATTCTAAAATTAAGAAATGGTTCCTCAGCAAAGAACATATGCAGGGTGGTGCCGGGGAAACAAGTCCAAAGATTATGCCAAGGGTGTGACTGTGAAATTATTTCATAAGACCTCAGAAAGAGCTATGGTGGTATTTCAGAGTTCCTTTTGGTCAGAAAAGAGACTCACTAAAGATATCAATTTTATGTCCTACAGAGTCTCTCAATCAAACATTAGCAATTCTAGAAATCTTAAGGATATTGTCCCTTAGTAGTCTCAGCAGAATACTAAAGTATAGAAGAGTTTATCTTGAGAAAATTGGGGGTGTGGCTTCTGTCTAATAGAGTGTTCCCCAGTAAGACTCATAGAAAACCAATAAAGTTTTTAGAGGGATTATTTACTCAGTGACATTGCCAACTTGAATTCAAAGGACAGAGACAATACAAAACAAAAAGAGGCTTCCCAAACTCTACTGGCAGAAAGCAGGCTGAGAAAGCATCTCAGCTGCGAACATGTTCTACTTGTCATGAAAAAGGAAGGAGGAGGAAGAACCAAAAGCCCAGATGGTGAAAGTGAGAGCCATTGAGAATTATTTTTAGGCCATGAGACCTAATCAGTGAACATCCACCACTTGCCCAGCTGGATTTCACAGTAACTATGGATCCAGGACACTTTAGTGCCTTCTATTTAGTGCCTTCTATCTCCCCACATTCAGGTGGGGAATACCTACAGCAATTAACCTAAACCTGTCCCACCATTAAACATGTGTGTATACATATGGTGTGTGTCGGGGGCAGATAACAAATGTCTTCAGTTTCATAGGTAGAGAGAAGCTGCACTCAAGGAGATCTGCTTAAGGGACTAAATCCCAAGAGTCTTATCCACACCTGGACTCAATTCAGATGATGAGATTCTGGACTTGAGCTGAGGCTGCAATGGGAAGAAACTTTGGTGGCTTTGAGAGGGATGTATATTTGCATGTAAAGTGAAAGTAAATGGGGGAATCGAAGGAAGACTTGATGGTTTTACATATATATCCACACATTCTTTGATACTCATCTCTTCAAAAAGTGGAACTGAATTCTCCTTTCTTTGCGTGTGGTCTTATTGGGCTCCTTGGGTGTCAGTAGTTTGTTGCTAATAAAATAAACACAGCAAGAGTGATGGGTTGTCACTTCTGAGATTAAGTTATGAAAAAGACTGTGGCATCTGTGTCAGGTGCTTTTCCTTGTTCTTGTCTCTCATTCTTTTCTTCTCCTTCTAGGGGGTGCCAGCTGCCATGGGGACAACCACACAATGAAGAATAGTGGTCTCAGAGCCACAGCCAACATAGAATTGCTGAATGAGTTTGGAAGCAGGCCCACCAGCTTCAGTAGAGCCCCCAGATGACTGTAGCTGTGGCTGATGGCTGATGGGAACCTCGTGAGAGTACCCTAAGCTAGAATCACTCAGCTAAAGTGCTTCA
This sequence comes from Propithecus coquereli, assembly GCF_000956105.1. Classification (NCBI taxonomy): domain Eukaryota; kingdom Metazoa; phylum Chordata; class Mammalia; order Primates; family Indriidae; genus Propithecus; species Propithecus coquereli. Next base: position 293,518 of record NW_012150652.1, on the reverse strand, counting down.
GATGCCTGATCATCACGAACTGTATGAAATAATAAATATTTATTTTTTAAGCTGCCAAGTGTTGGGTGTAATTTGTCATGTTGCAATAGATAATAATTATAGGTGGAAAAACCATTTATAAAATCCTGTATAGGTAGATCTTATTATCCTCATTCTATAGAAAAGAAGGCTGAGGTGTAAGAGATATTAAGGGATTTTTCCAAACCACATAGCTAATAAATG
>NW_012150652.1:291762-293141 GCF_000956105.1 Propithecus coquereli | reverse complement strand
AATACTAGCGTGATCTCTTTAGAAAGGCAGATTGGTGCAGTGGAAAGAAGACAGCTTTGGTGCCGTAAGCCCAATTTTATTACTGATAAGGAATGGAACACTGACTTCTCTGAGCCCAAGCTTCTCATATGTAAAATAGGGATAATAGTATCATTCTCTATGGGATTTTATGCAGATTAGAATAACTGATATAGGTAAATAGTTATCATTAATAAAAATTACTCTTTATTAAGGACCTGCTATGTGTAATGTCTTTCACTCAAAGCCAGCATGGTATAACCATAGCACATTGTTATGGAACATCCGTGCTACTTGGTATTACGTAATATATAATATTCTCATAAACATTATAAATCAAAAAAAAAAACCCACAAATAAGTTTTGCACATGCAGCTAGATTTGTGGTTAAATTTTCCGACCTTTAGGGGTTTTAGTTCCTTCTTTTCTTTCATCATTAGTAGTGCTTTGTGGAGGTATTAGTCCATTAAGGCTGCTATAACAAAATATCACAAACTGGTGGCTTAAACAGCACAAATATATTTTCTCACAGTTCTAGAGGCTGGAAGTCCAAGATCAAGGTGTCAGCCAGGTTGGTTTCTGGTGAGGCCTCTCCAGCTAACAGCACCTTCTTTCTGTGTCCTCACACGGCCTTTCCGCTGCGTTTGCATGAGGACAAAGAGAGAGAGAAAGCTCTGGTGTCTCTTCTGCTTTTTATGAAGACACAAGTCCTAATGGATTAGGGCTCCATCTTTATGACTTCGTTTAACCTTAATTAACTCCTTAATTAACTCCCTATCTCCAAAGACAGTTACATTGGGGGTTCAGACTTTAAGATGTGAATTTTATGGGGACAAAATTCAGTCCATAGGAGTAGGGTAGGGCAGTTTTTCAAAGGTGTCCAATAATTCTTTGATATTCATCCGTTCAAGAGAAGGAGCTTAATTTCCCTCCTCTTCAGTGCAAGCTGGATTCAATTACTTGCTTCTAATGAATGGACTAGGGTATAAGTGGTAGAATATGAGTTCAATATTAGGTTATGAAAAGAGTGCAGCTTCAACTTGTGTGCTCCATTTTTCTCTCATTGTCTAGTTCTTACTCTCTTGGATCATTCGCTCCAGGGAAAGCCAACGGCCATGAAGGCCAATGTGATGAGAAACAGAGGCCTGTAACCAAAAGCCAGTGGGAACTGAAGCCTGCCAACAACCACATGGGGGAAGTTGGAAGTGGATTCTTCGGCCCTGCTTAAAGCTTGAGATGCCTGCAGCCTCAGCAGATAGTGGACTGCAACCTCACAATTTCTGAGAAAGTTGTTTTAAGTACTGCTTGGCTTCTTCTTGCTGCTTACAGGAAAATATGAGAAGAGAAAAATAAACAAACAA